>NW_026897946.1:0-39324 GCF_033153095.1 Gastrolobium bilobum | reverse complement strand
TATGAATTTGCTTTGCAGTATCAAGGTTCTTACAGTGATTCATTAGGATCTGCAGTTTGCCCATTTTACTGCTCATATTCTGGTTTTAAGGTAAAGCCATTTTGTTGTTTGTTGCTACTGTTTACCAACTTTTTTGTGCTACTATTAATGTGTTATTTTAATATGCTTTATGTATTTTCAGGATGAGCTATTGTGGGGAGCTGCATGGCTTTTCAGAGCAACAAATGCTGTTTCCTACTATAATTTGGTCAAGTCCATGGGATCTAATGATCAACCAGATGTCTTCAGCTGGGACAACAAATTTGCCGGTGCATATGTTCTTCTCTCAAGGGTAAGTTGTTCATGTGCCAGCAATGAAAAAATGTGAAGATTAAGCCTGAAGTTTGTTTTAACTCATTGGGTTTCTATTATTCCTTTTAATTGTTACTGCAGAGAGCATTGCTAAACAGTGACAACAACTTTGATCAATTCAAGCAAGAAGCTGAGAATTTCATTTGCAAGATAGTGCCCAACTCTGGCTCTTCAAGTACACAATATACACCAGGTAAAGGGAACATCATGAATTTGAGTTTCAAAGATATATACCTCATGATTATTAATATCCAAAATCTACCTAAAACTTAGTGAATCACACGTTCAAAAGTACAATTCTGGATTCTCATGTACTTTTGTTCTACCTTTGAACTTTGAAGTATTCTTATTAAGGGATATTTTACAAATAATTCCAAGAATGGGGAATGATGGCATGGAACTGTTAAATATGACAAATTTTTTCATATTCAGTCAAATATACTTTGAAGGGCTCCGAAAGTATTAAGAAGGACGCTATTTTATGCATTACTTCTATTTATGTGCAGGGGGGCTCATGTTCAAGCTTCCTGACAACAACCTTCAGTATGTGACATCTATAACATTCTTACTTACAACCTATTCCAAGTATATGTCAGCTACAAAGCAGACATTTAACTGTGGCAATGTCCTTGTCACTCCAAATACCTTAAGGAGCATTGCAAAAAGACAGGTAACTCTCGTTATTTCAACATTTGTACATTCAATATTCTCTTCTCTTCTGCATATTCATTTGTTAACAAAATTTATTTGTAAAATTTCAGGTAGACTACATATTAGGAGAAAACCCATTAAGACTGTCCTACATGGTAGGTTATGGTCCCAACTTTCCCAAGAAAATTCACCACAGAGGATCTTCCTTGCCTTCAATAGCAACTCATCCACAAACCATAGGCTGTGACGAAGGTTTCCAACCATTTTATTATTCAATGAATCCTAATCCCAACATATTGGTTGGAGCCATAGTTGGAGGTCCAAACCAAAATGATGGATTCACAGATGATCGCAATGATTACAGTCATTCCGAACCTGCAACTTACACCAACGGTGCTATTGTTGGTCCTTTAGCATACTTTGCTGGTATCCGTTAATTTCTTATTGACTTCAATTGCAAGGTTAGGACCTTGTAATAAAATGCAGATATTATCTTAGCAGATGTTGGATTCTGAAGTTAACAGTTTTATTTGTATGTTTTAATAATTATTATCCAACATATTTATTATCTTTTACGCTACTCGGCGCATCATAGCACCCAAAAATCTACTATGAGACTACCTCATCCGTTCCTACAGTCTTTTTATCTTTCTATATGGTAAAGAAATGCTAAATTTAGATCCTTTCAAATAAATTATTACAATAAATGGTAACAACGTAACAGACTAAAACAAATAAATACTCTATCTAAACAGTCCTACGGTTACAAAGAATTCAAACAATATACGTTACAAAGAATTCAAACCTACGGTTACAAAGAATTGAATTCAAAACAATATACGTTACAAAGAATTCAAATACTGTTACATATAATCTCCAACACTCCCCCTCAAGTTGGAGTATGTAAGGATGAAATGCCCAACTTGGGAAGAAAACTAAGAAGCTCGCGTTGTCCCAAGGCTTTAGTAAACAAATCAGCAAGTTGGGAACGAGAAGGCACATGAGCTGTTGTAATATGCTTGGCTAGAATATTTCACGTACAAAGTGGCAATCTAACTCAATATGCTTGGTACGCTCGTGAAACACCGGATTCGCTGCAATGTGTAAAGCAACTTGGTTATCACAAAACAATTCCATAAGACTTGAGTGAGGGACCCCAAGAGAGGTGAGAAACGACTTGAGCCACACAATCTCTGCTGTAGCTGCAGCCATTGATCTATACTCTGCTTCTGCAGAAGTGCGAGACACAGTTACTTGTTTCTTGGTCTTCCAGGATACGGGTGAAGAACCCAACATAATAAAGAAACCAGTGAGAGATCGTCTGGTAAGAGGACATGAAGCCCAATCCGAATCACAATAGGCATAAATTTTTAGGTCACAATCCGATTTGAGGAGAAGTCCTTGACCAGGATCTCTCTTTACATATCGAATAACCCGGAGAACAGCCTCATAATGAGCTAGGCGCGGTGAATGCATGAATTGAGAAAGGATATGAACAACATAGCTCAGGTCGGGTCTTGTGATAGTGAGGTAAATCAACTTACCAATGAGTCTTCTATACCGTTCAGGGTTCTCATATACTGGTCCGTCATCCAAGGCAAGACGATGATTTTGTTCTATGGGGGAAATCGCCGGTTTACATCCACTGAGCCCGGAATCAGAAAGAATATCCAGGGCATACTTACGCTGACATAAAAATATTCCTTTCTTGCTGCGGGCAATTTCAATACCCAAAAAATATTTTAGACTACCCAGGTCTTTTATTTTAAAACACTGATTCAGATACTCCTTGACTGCAAGACAAGCATTTGAATTATTACCTGTTAAGACGATGTCGTCGACATAAACTAAAAGTGCAAGAGACACCTCCCCTTTTTGCATAGTAAAGAGCGTGTAATCAGCTTTTGATTGAACAAATCCATATGCCGTCAACGAACTGCTGAGTTTGGAATCGGGGTGATTGGCGCAAACCATACAATGACTTTGTAAGACGACATACTTTATGCTTAGACCCAGTACTGAATCCAGGGGGAATCTCATGTAAACTTCCTCACTTATTTCTCCATTCAAGAATGCGTTATGAACATCAAGCTGGTGCAACTCCCAGCTTCTTCCTGCAGCCACTGCAAGCAATGTACGTACACTCACCATCTTTGCCACTGGTGCATAAGTCTCACTATAATCTTCTCCGGCAATCTGATAATTACCTGCAATCACCAATCTTGCCTTATACCATTCCACCGTTCCATCAGAACGATATTTTATTTTAAACACCCACTTGCTTGGAAGAGCACGCTTCCCTGGAGGTAAATCCGTGAGGCACCATGTATGGTTGTCTTCTAAGGCTGTGATTTCAGCCCTCATTGCTTCCACCCATCGGGAGTCTCTCATAGCATCTTGAAATGTACGTGGTTCATGACCTGTGTCAATAGCTGCAACAAAATCTTGATGTTGCTTAGAAAAGTTAGTGAGGCTAAGATAATTGCACATAGGATACCGAGTACCTGAGGTGACATTGGTTTGAGTAGGGAGAGATGAAAGAGTGTGTGTTTCAGCTACTTGACATGCATAGTCCTGCAAATAAGATGGTTGCTTCCTGTTACAGTGCTGGCGTGTGACTGTTTGACGCAGATTTTCTTCCAGCAACTGCTGTTGGGTTGATGCATCACTAGAACTCGAACTTCTTTCTAGTAAGGAGGACTCCCTAGCGGCAACTTCGTTAGTTGGTGTTGCTTCCAGCGAAACACTCCCCCTATCGTCCAGAGGAACACATGATCCACTAGGCGTTGGGCTGTCATTTGATGCGCAGAACCGTCATGGACAATTTGGCCTTTGTCAAAGTAATTTGGCTCTGTAGGCACACGAGAATTTGGTGCAGAAACAGATTGTACTGGAGCTTCGCGAAAAGGAAAAATATTTTCAAAAAATTTTACATCCCTGGACACAAAGCTTTGTTGCGCTTCTATATCAAACAATCTCCAACCTTTCTGCCCTATTGTATATCTGATGAAACGTGGAGCAAACTTGTCAGTTGGTTTCGGTCTTGTATTAGCAAATGACAGACAACCGAACGTGTGCAAGTATGTATAATCTGGTTTAACTCCATGCAATTCTTCATGTGGTGACCTTCCTTGGAGAACTCTTGTAGGTGTTTTATTAATTATATGAACAGCAGCAAGAATACTCTCCTCCCAAAAATCAACAGGGAGATTTGCATGAAACAGTAAGGCACGTGATACATTAAGGATGTGTCTATGCCTCCTTTCGACTCTCCCATTCTGTTCAGGCGTATAAACACAAGTTGTTTGTTGCAAAATACCTTTTTCATTCAAGAGTTTCACCATGTTATTAGATTTGAACTCAGTACCATTATCAGACCTTATTATTTTTACGGTTTTACCAAATTGGTTCAGAACCATAGCAAGAAATTTGCACATCCGATCATAAGTTTCACTTTTATCGGCCAACATAAAAACCCATACATGCCTACTATAGTCATCCACCACAGTTAAGAAATAACGTGCACCAGAAGAAGAAGAATTTTGATAAGGACCCCAAGTGTCACAATGGATTAAATCAAAACATTCTTTGCTGCGAGAAAAACTTATAGGAAACATTGATCTAGTTTGCTTGGCACGATGACAAACTTCACATGCCTTACATACTACTTTATTTTGCAAAGCTTTAAATTCCGGAACCAGAGATAAGATATCATAGGATGCATGGCCTAGCCTGTTGTGCCACAAGTCAATTGACTCTCCTGCTTGAACTGCCGAAGCTGAAGCACATGAAGGCTGAAACACATAGACTCCTTCATGAAGTTCACCCAAACCAATCTCCCTCTTCAGCACTTGGTCCTGCAAAATGCACTTTTTATCAGTAAATGTAACACTACTGCTCTTGGAGTGAAGCAATTGGGAAACAGAGATGAGATTGCAGCGTAAGTTAGGCACATATAAAACATTTGACAAGTTGAAGTTTGTATTAAACACCATCGAGCCTTGTTTTGCAGCATAAGTAATAGAACCATTTGGTAGAGTCACAGATAGAGGGGGAATAGGTGTAATGTCAGCTAATAAAGCCAAAGTGCCTGTCATATGACGTGAGGCCCCACTATCAATGAGCCATTGAGAATGAATACGCTTACCAGATGATTTTTCATGTGACTGAGGCTGGTCTACCAATGTTAACAGTTTGTTCACAATTTCTGGGGTCAAAACGAAGTGTGCAGCAACTTGAGAAGAGGCAGAATGGGAGACGTCTGGAGGAAGAGAGTTAGCAGCAACTGGGTGTGAGGCATCCATTGCAAACGTCGCATAAGCATGCGTATAACGTCCTGCCGAATGTCCTCCCCTTCCTCGTCTGCGACCAGCACTCCTGCTTGGTGGAAAACCATGAACGTTCCAGCATTTGGAAGGGTCGTGATTGGTCCTGCCACAATGAGGGCAAGGTATTCTGTCTTGTGGTTTGTTAGGAACCATCCGCTGCTGCATGGATGTGTCTGACTGCTTCATGGAATCGGTTTGGGCTGAGTATCCCACTACCTGACTCCTCTCATCTTGAACGCGAGAAATACTACGATGGGTCTCCTCTTGAGTGACAATTGCGTACACTTTGTTGACACTAGGAAGAGGAGAAGTGTTGAGGATATGGGATCTCAGATTACCAAATGTAGATTCATCCAGCCCCATCAAAAATTGATAAACGCGATCATGCTCTTGCTCCTCCTCGATTGCTTTGGCAATGGCACACTTATCACCACAATCACAAGACTTGCGAGTTTTGCTGCCTTCCAGATCGTCCCATACAGCCCTGAGTTTGGTGTAATAATCACCAACGCTATCTCCATGTTGCTTGATATTGGCTAAACTGGATTTCAGTTGATACTGTCTTGGAAAGTTTTGCACTGCATACCTTTCCTCTAGGTCATTCCATAAGTCCTTGACGTCATCAAAGCACTTGATGAATGGTTGAAGTTTTGCATCAATGGTGTTGTGAATCCAACCATTGAGCATCGAATTGCACATCTCCCAAGCGCGCCACTCTTCGGCATCATCCTCTCCTGGTTTCTTGACTGAACCGGTCACAAAACCCAATTTGTTTTTCGCCTTCAATGCGTTTTTCATGAGCTTGGCCCAGTTGTCATAGTTGGCCTCACCACGCAGCATGACAGTCGTTAACAAGAGACCTGGACTGTCGGATCCAGCCAAGTAAAATGGCGAACTACGATCAGTTGTTTTGGACTTGCTGCCACAACCTGGTGCCATGTTAAATGAACCAGCTTTCGCACTGAAAGGGAATGCGGAAACGTGTATAATAGGATTGCTCTGATACCAAGATAAACTTGATATTTCAACTGTATGTTTATCTCATTCATTGGTAGCCTTCAAATAGGCGAACATACAATAAATGGTAACAACGTAACAGACTAAAACAAATAAATACTCTATCTAAACAGTCCTACGGTAACAAAGAATTCAAACAATATACGTTACAAAGAATTCAAACCTACGGTTACAAAGAATTGAATTCAAAACAATATACGTTACAAAGAATTCAAATACTGTTACATATAATCTCCAACAATTATGCATTTTGATAGACAATGTGCAAGGTTTATAGCCAGAAATGATTAAGAAAAAATAAATTAAAGGTAATGAGCTAGGTAGATAACCGTTAATGGTAAAAGAAATTAAAAGTTTTCTGAGAAACAGATAACAAATCAGGAACTTACGAGAACTAACCACACTAGCGTTGTCATCAACAATTACCAAAAAAAAAAATATACCATGCATGATTAGATTCTCAATATCTCTTTCAAAACTATTTTATTTTAATATCTTCTACATTTATATTTCATAACATTATTAAAACTTTTATATTATTATCTGGGGAAGGATCTTCGTCGTTTATTTCACTTGTATTTAACGGCTTTAATTTATTAATCAAGCAAGTTATTAGATATAAGTCTGATCAACGGTTAAGATTTTAAGCATAAGACTTATTATTAAGTCCGAGTAAGTTGTTCCTACATTTTATTGTTTATATTTAGGCTAAAATTCAATAATTTTTCCCAAGAAAACATTCAAACAATGTTCAGTTCGTTGGAAAAACCAACTGCAAATGTTTCTCTTACAAAAGTATTTAAGCATAATACTTTTTATTAGAGAATCTATTACAAACGGCTTTTGGTGCTTCAGCTTTTTTCTCATTAGCACATCTAAACGTACTTTTTCTCATTAGCACATCCCGCGTGACCATCAAAGTTAACTTAATCTAAATGTGTTGTTCCTTGTCCTCATAAAATTCTATATTTAAATTTTTATTCTACAGAGCAAGGACAATATTTTCTTACCGGAAAAGAAAAAAGAGAGAGAGAAGAAGCAAGGGCTATATTTTGGATAGCAATAAAGCTATTTGATGCAGCAAGTCTTGCAGCTATTTGATGTTTACACTGTAACACACGCACAATGCACACTGTATACTTCAGCACTAGAATAATATGAATGTTTATAATCAACTGAAGATAATAAAATATGGCCTTACACAAAGTTGTATAGAAGAAAGAATACCAGGAGCAAAAATTCTCTGCAAAACACATATACTGGTCTTTCCTCCGGGATTCTCCCGTAACCTAAAAAAGTGGAGAATAAATACAAAATTTGAATCAAACACATGAATGATTCCTTATATTCTCAAAATTGTTATGCAAAGCCTACAAATCTTTTCTTTTCTTTTTAATTCAAATTTCGAATACTAGATACCAAGATCTTTATAGCAAACATTTAGCTGCATGTATTTCTAAAATTTGTTACAGATCAAGTCCAATTTTTATTCAAATTTCTTATTTTGTTTTAGATTTCTCCGCAGGTTAATCAATTACTCAACAAATTCGATTCGAGTGCAAATCTCTTCCTACCAAGTACTTTTAACCAAATTTCTAATTTTGAATTAATATCCACCTGGGTCTAAAATGGATCCTGAAATGGTTGATTCATGAAGGAGGAATCAAAGGTTAAGATGCAAATGTACGATTGGTGTAAAAAAACAAACCTGAAAGATAAACCTTCCACTAGGCTGACCAGAAATCCTCTTGACACCTCTTTGATCCACTATCCTACTCGCTCCCTCAAAGTTCTTTCCAAATAAGAAATGCAAACTGGGTTTTGGGAACCAAATGATACAACGTTAAGAACAACATATGACATGTTTTGAAAAAGAAAAACACAAAAGGGAATAATAAATTGACTTACATCCAAAGTTGATCATCATTCACTCACTGTGACATGAAAATTAAAAGGGGAAATTTGGGTCAATTGTAAGTAAATTAATTAAAAATGGGTTGGGGTTGTAGCTACAAAGAGAAAAAAAAATGAACCTGAGTGTGTAGACTCAATTTTTCCTTCCACATAACCTCTGCTATATCACTACTTGCACTCATTCTCACTATGCAAATTGTTATGGACCCGTATAATGGGCCCATTAAGTAGCAAGTCCAACAAGGGGCAATTCAAGATATGGATTGATGCTAATCAATCATACTAATCTTAATGTGACAGCATAGCTATCAGGGCTGGACCATCATCGTAGGAACCAAAGGCCCATCCACACTACCTACAGGTAACCTCTATAAATACAAGGGCAAACCCTAAAGGTACACACATTCTCTCTCTTATTGTTATGTTGTCACTGTGCACACACACACCCCATTGGCTAACGCCGTTATAGTATTCTGTGCACAGTGATCTCCTTGACTCAAGGGTATCTCCCTCATAGATACCTTGGAGAGGGCATCAGATCCAATATTAACGTACTAGCCTAGCTGGGCTAGACATCTCTGTCTCAAGGACAGAACATTGGCGCCGTCTGAGGGAATTCTTTTCTTTGGATTTGAATCTGAAGTTCCCACCAAATCTGACAAGGGATGGAAATCCAAACGAGGAGCAGTAGCCAGCAGCCACCCCCAAACCAGAATCAGCCGTTGGATCCAGTCATTGAGGAGATAAATCAGCCTCACAATCAGATCGGAAACAACGTGGATTACGACCACGTCCAGGTCGAAGACGATGTTTCAGACACTGCTTCGACACCGGTACGTCGAAATGGGGGAGCTGCAGTGAACGTAGCTCCAATAAGGAGCAACCCTACCCAGCATCCTGGCGATCTGGCTGCGCGCATTGCTCAATCGGCTGATCCGGATACTCGGTTGGCCAACAACGCGTTAAACGCAATTATGGAACGAATAGCAGCGCTGGAAACCCGTACTAACTTGCAACGGCAACAAGATTTCAGGGCTATTCGAGAGGAAAACAACAGAGGGATGCAAGACCTGGAGCGGCGATTAACACGGCGGACGACGTCAGGAATAGCCAATGTCGAAGGCCAGCCTGCCTATGGTCGAGAAGGACCTAGGAACTCGGTTCAATCATACCAAGTTCCTCATGCAGAAAACCCTGGTAACCTGGTAAACCAGGGATACCAGGTCGCTGATGGCCAAGATGCACAAAACCATCAAGCACATGCTGACGGTCAGGAGGACCGGGTTAGAGCTCAGTATCAACAGGATCCTCAAAACATCCGAGGGCGAGTAGAACCTGGCGGATATAGGAGGAAGTACAGCAGGGGCAGTATAATAACAACCCATTCACTACTGAAATATTAAACGCTGTCTTGCCAGAGGACTTTGACTCGGCACGTTTACCGAAATATGATGGGAGCCAGGATCCGCAGGTGCACATAGATGCCTTTGACACGGACATGTATATTCGGGGAATTGATGAACCTCTTATATCCCGAATATTTGCTGTAACATTAACTGGGGCAGCACAGGCATGGTTCTCAACCCTACCTGCTAATTCCATCGGATCCTTTGAGGAATTCGGACATAAGTTCCTATTGAACTTTGCAACCAGCAAGAAGCATCCAAAGTTCGAGTTCGCTCTTGGAAAGATACGACAGCAACATGGAGAAACCCTCCAAAAATACCTTAACCGGTTCAAGGACGCTGCATTGCAGGTCCCAGGGTTGCAAGAGAATGTCCACGTCCACCTCATTGTCGCATGTCTGGATGGTGGATCCAGACTCGCCAAGTCGGTCTATAAGGACCCAGTAAAGACATTGGAGGAGTTTAGAACTCGTTCGAAGAAATATCTTGAACTAGAGCAAATGGAGATTGCAAATGCGCAATTAAAAGTTGTAGAAGCTAAGATAATTAGCTACATTATGCATTATGCATTTTGATAGACAATGTGCAAGGTTTATAGCCACAAATGATTAAGAAAAAAAATTAAAGGTAATTAGCTAAGTAGATAACCGTTAATGGTAAAAGAAATTAAAAGTTTTCTAAGAAACAGACATAACAAATCAAGAACTTACGAGAACTCACCACACTAGCTTTTGTCAACAATTACCGAAAAAAGTATACCATGCATGATTAGATTCTCAATATCTCTTTCAAAACTATTTTATTTTAATATCTACTACATTTATATTTCATAACATTATTAAAACTTTTGTATTATTATTTGGGGAAGGACGTGAGCTGTTGATTTCACTTGTATCTAACGACTTTAATTTATTAATCAAGCAAGTTATTAGATATAAGTCTGATCAACGGTTAAGATTTTAAGTATAAGACTTATTATTAAATCCGAGTAAGTTGATCCTACATTTTATTGTTTATATTTAGGCTAAAATTCAATAATTTTTCCCAAGAAAACATTCAAACAATGTTCATTCAATTGGAAAAACCAACTGCAAATGTTTCTCTTAAGTAAAAAATAATAGCTTCGTGCTTTTTATTAGAGAATCTATTACAAACGGCTTTTGGTGCTTCATCTTTTTTCTCATTAGCACATCTAAACGTACTTTTTAAGAATAAAGTGTTCTTTATCTAAGAAAAAGTTCCCTGTGACCATCGAAGTTAACTTAATCTAAATGTGTTGTTCCTTGTCCTCATAAAATTCTATATTTAAATTTTTATTCTACAGAGCAAGGGCAATATTTTCTTACCGGAAAAGAAAAAAGAGAGAGAGAAGCAAGGGCTATATTTTGGATAGCAATAAAGCTAGCTCCTCGTCAGACACATTAACTTCAATATAAGATCTCATTGATGCAGCAACTCTTGCAGCTATTTGATGTTTACACTGTAACACACGCACAATGCACACTGTATACTTCAGCACTAGAATAATATGAATGATTATTATCAACTGAAGATAATAAAATAATGGATGAGAAAGTATCAGGCCTTACACAAAGTTGTTCTCCTCTGTTCACAACGTCATAGAAGAAAGAATAACAGGAGCAAAAGTTCTCTGCAAAACACATATACTGGTCTTTTCTCCGGGATTCCCCTGTAACCTAAACAAACAAGTGGAGAATAAATACACAATTTGAATCAAACACATGAATGAGTCCTTATATTCTCAAAATTGTCATGCAAAGCCTACAAATCTTTTCTTTTCTTTTTAATTCAAATTTGGAATACTAGATACCAAGATCTTTTTAGCAAACATTTAGCTGCAAGTATTTCTAAAATTTGTTACAGATCAAGTCCAATTTTTATCCAAATTCCTTTTTTTGTTTTAGATTTCTCCACATGTTCATCAATTACTCAACAAATTTGATTCGAGCGGGGTAGAAGGGTGCAAATCTCTTCCTACCAAGTATTTTTAACCAAATTTCTAAAATGGATCCTGAAATGGTTGAATGAATGAGGAATCAAAGGTTAAGATGCAAATGCAAGATTGGTGTAAAAAAAATAAACCTGAAAGATAAACCTTCCACTAGGCTGACCAGAAATCCTCTTGACACCTCTTTGATCCACTATCCTACTCGCTCCCTCGAAGTTCTTTCCAAATAAGAAATGTAAACTGGGTTTCGGGAACCAAATGATACAACATTAAACACAACATATGACATGTTTTGAAAAAGAAAAACACAAAGGGAATAATAAATTGACTTACATCCAAAGTTGATCATCATTCACTGTGACATGAAAATTAAAAAGGGGAAATTTGGGTCAATTGCAAGTAAATTAATTAAAAATGGGTTAGGGTTGTGTAAAGAGAAAGAAATGAACCTGAGTGTGTAGACTCAATTTCCTTCCACATAACCTCTGCTATATCACTACTTGCACTCATTCTCACTATGCAAATACATAATGATAATTAAATAATAATATTGATTAATTAAGAGCCAAAAAGGTAATTGGAATTTGAAAGTTGGAGAAACCTTACTTTCTTTGATTAATGAAACAAACACCAAACCCTTCTTCCTTATTTTTATGGAGTAATCTTAACTCTTCACTTTTCTGTGTTAAAAGATAAAGCAGAGGAAAGAAAATAGGAAAAACAAATTGGGCTAAAGGAGTCTCTAAAAAAGTTTAATGGGCTTTGAACGAGGGAGTGCTTAGGATTGGGAGAGACTGTTGAGCCCATTTCTGATTACCCAGTTCTTCCGAGGCATGTGGGCTTTCAAAGTTTTTTAGTTTCTTATTATTATTATTATGGAGACAAGTTTCTTAGTGGTGTTTGGTAAAAGGAAAATTTTTAAAATTATAGGAAAGCGAGATTGAGAATTCGATTTACCCACGTTTGGCACAAGAATTGTAAAAAAATTTCTGGGAAGTCGGATTCCCTGGATTCATGTTTATGAAGAAAAATTCTATCCTAAAATACCACCAAATGGGTGGTATTTTGATAATCTCATATGATAAGATTATTTGATAATTTTTTGGAACATAATTAACCTCAATTCATATTCCAATAATATTTTATAATCAACCAAACATAATCTCAAGAAAATTAACTGTTATGGACCCGTATAATGAGCTCATTAAGTAGCAAGCCCAACAAGGGGCAATCCAAGATATGGATTGATACCAATAAAGGATAGATATCCAATAAGGATACTAATCCTAATACGACAGCATAGCTATCAGGCCTGGACCCTCATCAGAGGAACCAAAGGCCCATCCACACTACCCACAGGTAACCTCTATAAATACAAAGGTAAACCCTAAAGGTACGTAGGCTCTCTCTCTCTTACTGTTATGTTGTCACTGTGCGCACACACACATCCCATTGGCTAACGCTGTTATAGTATTTTGTGCACAGTGATCTGCTTGACTCAAGGGTATCTCCTCCATAGATACCTTGGAGAGGGCACTAGATCCAATATCAACGTACTAGCCTATTGGGCTAGACATCTCTGTTTCAAGGACAGAACATTGGCGCCGTCTGTGGGGAATTCTTCTTTGAATTTGAAGTTCCCACCAAATCGGATAAGGAATGGCAATTCAGACGAGGAGCAGTAGCCAGCAGCCACCCCCGAACCGGAATCAACCATTGGATCCAGTCCTGGAAGAGGTAAACCAGCCTCCGAACCAGATTGGAAATAACGTGGATTACGACCACGTCCAGGTCGAAGACGATGTCTCAGATACCGCTTCCACTCCGGCGCGTCGAGATAGGGGGCTGGGGCGAACGTAGCTCCAACAAGAACCAACCCTTCCCAGCATCCTGGAGATCTGGCTGCGCGTATCGCTCAATCGGCTGATCCGGATACTCGGTTGGCCAACAACGCGTTCGCTGCAGTCATGGAACGAATAACGGAGATGGAGAACCGTAATAACTTACAACGACAGCAAGATTTCAGAGCTATACGGGAGGAGAATAACAGAGGAATGCGAGATCTAGAGCAGCGTTTAACACGCTTGACTGGACCAGGAGAAACTGAAGCTGACGGCCAACTTGTTAATGGCCGTGAAGGAGCTCGGAACGTGGTTCTTCCAAACCGAGTTACCAATACAGAAGATCATAATAGGCCCAATCTTGTGAACGCTGCAAACCCGAATCAGGGAAACCAGGCTGTTAATGGCCAAAATGCTCAAAACCATCAGGCGCAAGTTGATGGTCAGGAGGACCGAGTTAGAATTCTTCCTGCACAGAACGCTCAAGATATTCGAGGTCGGGTAGAACCCGGCGGGTATAGAAGGAAGTACAGCAGGGGGCAGTACAACAACAGCCCCTTTACTGGTGAAATACTAAACGCCGTCTTCCTGAAGGATTTTGACTCGGCACGTCTGCCAAAGTACGATGGGAGCCAGGATCTGTAGGTCCATATAGATGCTTTCGACACAGATATGTACATCCGAGGAATTGATGAACCTCTCATATCCCGGATATTTGCCATAACACTGACTGGAGCAGCGCAGGCATGGTTTTCAACCCTTCCTGCTAATTCCATCGGGTCATTTGAAGAATTCGGACAGAAGTTCCTCTTGAACTTTGCAACTAGCAAAAAGCATCCGAAGTCCGAGTTCGCTCTCGGAAAGATACGACAGCAACCCGGAGATACCCTCCAGAAATATCTTAATCGGTTCAAGGATGCTGCATTGCAGGTCCCAGGGATGCAAGAGAATGTCCATGTTCACCTTATTGTGGCGGGTCTGGATGGTGCATCCAGACTAGCCAAGTCGGTCTATAAAGACCCAGTAAGGACGTTGGAGGAATTCAGAACTCGTTCGAAGAAATATCTCGAACTAGAGCAAATGGAGATTGCAAATGCGCAATCCGATGAGGGCAAAAGGTTAAGCCCAAGAAGAAGGAGCCCACCTCAAAAGGGGAAAGAACGAGTTGACAGTAAGAACAAAGATCAACGCCCCCGAATCCCGAACATGAGGGATCGGGTTGGGAGATATGACAAGTATACACCTTTGAATGCGTCGCGCTCGCAAATCTGGAGGGAAGTGGCACTCACGAAGATGAAGAAGGTGGAACGACCCCAGCCCATATTCGACAGAGGAGGTTTGGACAAATCAAAGTACTGCGCATTCCATGACGGACCGGGACATACTACTGATCAATGCTGGGATCTCCGACATGCGGTGGAGAAGTTTGTTCGAGATGGAAGGCTACGTCAATACGTGATAAAAACCCAAGGTTCCATAAACAACAAAAGCAAGTTGGGAAACAGAAATCGGAGCAAAAGTCTCGTTCCTGAAAAGAAGAACAAACAGGATAGGAATCGGAAAAATGATCCCAACTATGACGAATTCCTAGAAGTGGAGTTTGATTGTAATGTAATTAGTGGAGCCTTGGAGGGAGGAGGAGATACTGTAAGTGCTAGAAGAAAATACCTGAAAGAGGTACTCTCTATTCGAGATCGTCCCAAGTTTAAAGAAGACCCAACCAAGCCAGACCCTCCTCTTTTGTACTTTACCAAAGAGAACATGCGTGGCGTGTTGCCAGGTCATGTTGATGGACTGGTCATTGCTGGGACCCTAGTGAATTGCCGGGTTCAGAAGATTTTTGTGGATGCAGGGAGTTGCGCCGACATCATACTCTGGGACGCTTTCAAAAAGATGAACCTGGATGAAGAGGACCTCAAACCTTGCAAAACGACGCTGGTAGCCTTTAATGGAGAGCATACACCTCCTAAAGGCTACATTGATCTCAGATTAACCTTGGGAACAAAGGAAGCGTTCAGATCAGAACGGGTTAGGTTCATGGTGGCCGATTTCCCTTCAAAATATAATATAATTCTGGGAAGACCGACCATACATCAGTGGGACATGCTGGTTTCTACCAAACACCAGAAGATAAAAATGGTGAGCAATAAGAATGAAATAATCACTGTTTGTGGCGATCAGAAAGAATCCAGGGACTGCTACTTTGATACTATCAAAGAAAATGAAGGGGGACGTTCGAGCCCACCCCGAATTCACCCGGGGGATAAAACCGGTAGGAATGTAACTCCTCAACAATCTAAGAAGCCGGTCAACATGGTTGAACTCGGCATGAGAGAATAAATAATGCCGAGACCCGAACGATGGAGAGCTTGAAGATCTCACACTGGGGAAAGAGCCTGGTCAATTTACCCGAATTGGTAAGACTATTGATCCTCAAATTAAACAAGTATTGGTTGACTTCCTCAAAAGCAACACAGATGTGATTGCTTGGAACTCGTCTGCGATCCCAGGCATTGACCCCGCTTTCTGCTGCCACAAGCTGGCAGTTTATCCGGGATCCACTCCCGTTTCCCAGAAGAAAAGAAAGCTGGGGCCAGAAAGGAAACAAGTTCTACAAGAACACGTCAAGGAGCTTCTGGATGCCGGGTTCATTCGGGAGATACAGTATACGACATGGCTTGCAAATGTGGTGATGGTGAAAAACCGAATGGGAAATGGAGAATCGGTATTGATTACACAGACTTAAATAAGGTTTACCCAAAGGATTCTTATCCTATGCCTAACATAGACCAGCTGGTAGATAACGCGACTGGGTTTCGCATGCTATCCTTCATGGATGCCTATTCGGGATACAACCAGATCCCAATGTACCCAGCGGATCAAGAAAAGACCGCCTTTATTACTGAAAAGGCCAATTATTGCTACAATGTGATGCCATTTGGGCTTAAAAATTCAGGGGCAACCTATCAAAGGATGATGAATAAAGCCTTTGAAGATCAACTGGGCAAGAATGTAGAGGTATACATTGACGATATGATTGTAAAGTCGTTTGATTTGACGAAGCATGTCCAGGATCTCGAGCAGACATTTCAAAAGCTAGGGAAGTACCGCATCCGTCTCAACCCAGTAAAATGTGCGTTTAGGGTACCAGCTGGAAAATTTTTGGGTTTCATGCTAACCCACAGAGGAATTGAGGCGAACTCGGATAAATGCATGGCAGTGCTTGTCATGAAAGCACCCCAAAGCAAAAAAGGAGGTCCAACAGTTAACCGGACGATTAGCTGTGCTAACCCAGTTTCTTCCAAAATCGGCTGAAAATGCCCTCCCATTCTTTAAACTTTTAAAGAAAGAAGCAACTGAAGGATGGAACCCGGCATGTGAAACCGTGTTTGAGAAGATAAAGAAATGTTTATCAACTCCACTGATCCTCTCAAAGCCAAACCCATGAGATGTTCTGATTTTGTAATTGGCAGTAGGGGAGGAAGCAATAAGCGCTGTACTGATCAAGGAAACTAACGAAGGCCAGGAGCCAATTTACTTTGTCAGTAGAGCCTTACAAGGTGCAGAGGTCAGGTATCAAAAGCTAGAAAAGGTGGCTTTTGCTTTGCTGGTCACAACTAGAAGGTTGCAGCCGTACTTCCAAGGCCATCAAATAATCGTCAGGACTAACTAGCTTATTCGGCAGAAGTTGCACAAGCCGGACCTGGCAGGAAGAATGACTAACTGGGCAATAGAGCTCAGTGAATATGACATAACATATGAAAGCCGGAAAGCAATCAAAGCACAAGCCTTAGCAGACTTCATAATGGAATTGACGCCACTGAACTCAGAACATGAGGAAGCCAGCGATGCATGGAAGGTCTACGTAGATGGATCTTCCAATAATAAAGGAAGTGGGTCTGGAATCAAAATAGAAATCTCGGAAGGAATAACAATTGAACATTCAAACCTGGGATTTCCAACCTCAAAAAATCAAGCTGAATACGAAGCTCTGATAGCCGGTTTGATGCAGGCTAAAGAACACGGAGTTAGGAAAGTGCAAGTCTTCAGTGACTCACTGCTGGTGACTTCACAGATAGAAGGAAAGTACCAAGCTAAAGGTCCCTTGCTGATGAAATACCTGAGCCGAGTCCGAGAACTCATGGCCGACTTTGATGAGGTGCGGGTTACTCATATCACGCGAGGGGAGAATATCCGAGCTGACATCTTGTCACAGTTAGCCAGTACCAAAAATCCGGGTAACCACAGAACTGTGGTTCAGCAAAGCATAGCGATGCCGAGCTGCGTGATGGTGATAACATCTGCAAATGACTGGAGGAAACCTCTGGTAGATTACCTGGACAAAGGAATACTGCCAGAGGACCAGATAGAAGCTAGGAAGCTGGTCCGAGATGCGACGCAATATACAATCGTGAATGACCAGCTGTTCAGAAAGGGTTTGCACAGCCCCATGCTAAAATGCTTGAACTCGGAGGGAGCGGAGTATGTGCTCGCCGAGATCCATGAGGGAATAAACAGCCACCATATGGGAGGCAAAGCCTTGGCCAGAAAAGCACTCAGAGCAGGATATTACTGGCCAACAATGGGGGCAGACTCCAAAGAACACGTCAAAAAATACGATAGCTACCAGAAGCATGTCAGGCTAATTCTTTCACCACCTGAAGAGTTGGGGTGCATCTCGGCTCCATGGCCCTTCTTCAAATGAGGAATGGATTTGCTAGGACCTTTCAAGGCTGCTGAAGGTCAACTTAAGTGGATGATCGTGGCGGTGGATTACTTCACAAAGTAGATAGAAGCAGAACTAGTCACTACAATCACCTCGGCACGAGTGCAGAGATTCTTTGAACGAAATATCGTTTCGAGATTCGGAATACCAGCTGAGGTGATCACTGATAATGGAAGACAGTTTGCTGATAAGTGATTTCAGGAGCTAATGAAAAACCTACACGTCACACATCGTTTCGCATCTGTGGAACACCCACAATTGAATGGGCAAGTTGAAGCGGCCAACAAAGTGATCGTGGAAGGTCTCAAAAAATGAATGTTTGATGCAGAAGAAAGCTGGGTTCAACAACTATACTTTGTCCTGTGGGGTTACAGAACCAGCACCCAAACTGCAACTGGGGAAACCCCTTACAGGTTGACGTATGGATGTGAAGCCATGATTCCGATAGAGATTGGAGAACCCTCTTGGAGAAGACTGAATAGTCTCGAACAAGGTGAATGATGTGCCTTCAGCACATGGGTAAATTCAAGCCAAAAAGAGAAAGATTATGGGTTAATTCTCAGTAAAAAGGCAACGTTTAGTGTTGCTTTGCTTAAATTCCAATTTCAGAATTGTACAATTGATTTTATGCTTAACTTGTAGGAAAAGCAAACAAATCTAGAGCAAAATGAGGATTTGCCAAAGTAAAGACCCACACTCACAGCGTGGATGTCACGCTGGTAGCGTGGGAATCCAGAGGCAACCACGCCCACAGCGTGGATTCCACGCTGATAGCGTGAAAATTTCCTTCTTCCCACGCCCACAGCGTGGATATCAAGCTGACAGCGTGGGAATCCAGAGGCATCCACGCCCACAGCGTGGATCTGACGCTGAGAGCGTTAGCGTGCGAGACTGCAATTCTATTTTGTCTAAAAGGATGAACTTGGAAGACGTAAAAGAGTATTATAAAAAGGAGGCTCAGCATAGAATTAGGTATCGGGATCGAAGGATACCGTCGTGCTGAATGAGAAGAGCTTCGGAGAAGAATTATTGATCATCTTCATTCTTTCATCTCTCATTCTTTTTCATCCCATTGAATATTGAATATTGATTTATTAGCCATGAATATGGTTGGCTAAGTTTTTCTTTATTGTAGTTAGGGTCACAAACCTTATGTGAACCATTCTTACGAAGGATTGTTTTATTTTCTCCCGTTTATATAAATTTCTTTATCATTACTCTGTGCGTAATTCCTATTTTCTTTATTAGAATTGATCACTCTAATAGTTGATAATAGTGTGAGGGTTAGAATCCTATATAGGAATATTGGGGTTCTCATCTTGAAAGGGGGTAAGATAACGATTAGTATGCATGCTAGGAATAGATGTATGTTAATTGCGGATGTTTTAATTATCGTATTCATTGCTTAATTCTCATGAGGGGTTACTAAGAGATTAGGATTCCAACTGAGATTAAAGGGTTAAATTACCAAGGGATTGGAATTTAACTAATTATTTTAGATGATATTTATCTGAGTTTTTATATAAATAAGTGTTTTTAAATCAATCCAAAGTAATAAGCGGGGATCATATGGTGAGTGTTTCCTAGCTACAATACTCTTCTCATATTTACAAATCTCTTTTCATTGTTGTTACAATCTCATTCTTCATCACAGAAAAATCATAAAAACAAGTCTTTATTTTTAGTCCTCATATTCACACCAATTGACAATATTTGTCAAAACCGTTTAAACTCATCCATTCTTTAAAGGAATATTAATTAATATAAGATCACAATCCCTGTGGAGACGAACATTATTTATCACTTTATTACTTGTGCGATCGGTATACTTTCCGGGAAGCATCAAGTTTTTGGCACCGTTGCCGGGGTTTGGCGTTTCTTATATCAATTGATTTTGATTTTAAGATTGCATATTCATTTTTATTTTTGAATTTTTTGTGATATTTGGAGCAAGTGCTACTAATCTCTTTTCTAAGTTGTATGCGAGGTAAAGAGCCCGAGTTTCCACTTGATTTGGAGATCACAAAAACAGAGAAGAAAAACAGAAAATTCGCTCGGAAGAAGATTGCATTCAACGAGTTAGATATTCTGATAGAAGAAGATAAAATGGCAAATAACAATGATGCTAACAATCCACTTATGGACACTATTCTGACTCCATTATTCAAGAGACCCAATGCGAGCATTGTCCATCCTGAAGTGGGCAACAATCATTGGGAGCTCAAGTCCGATAATATTCGACTGGTGGAGAGAGCATAGTTTGGTGGAGAGGATGATGAAGACCCTCATAGATTCATAAACAGATTCCTGATGATGTGTGATTCTACAAAACATCCTCAAGTGTCTAATGATGCAGTTCGGCTGAGACTATTTCCTTTTGCTCTTAAAGGAAAGGCTCTTAGTTGGTTGGAAAGGCAGCCTGCAGCAAGCATCTCTACCTGGGATGATTTATCACAGAAGTTCTTTGTTCAGTTCTTCTCGATGGAAAAGTATAACCAGATGGTGAATGATATCACCAATTTCACTCAATCAGAGGGTGAATCAATGTGTGAAGCATGGAACCGGTTCAAAGACTTGATGAGAAGGTGTCCTCAGTATAACTTGACTGCTGGTAGTCAGGTTAGAATCTTTTTCAATGGTTGCAAACCTGAGATTCGAATGGTGCTAAATGGTGCAGCAGGGGGCACTATTAAAACTCTAAGAGCAAATGAGACTCTTGAGTTGATTGAGAGGATGGCTGCCAACGAAAACCAAGCGTTGTCATCCAAGCCTAAAAGAGGTATTCTTAAACTGGAAGGCAATGATGTGGTGATGGCTGAAACCAGTTTGTTATCTCAGTAGGTAGCAAACTTGACATCAAGGCTTGATAAGATGCAATTTTCTAGTGTTCAAGCTCAAGCTGCAGCAGTTGTCTGTGAATATTGTAAAGAAGATCATGAATCCAATGAAT
The DNA here is from genome assembly GCF_033153095.1 of Gastrolobium bilobum. Classification (NCBI taxonomy): domain Eukaryota; kingdom Viridiplantae; phylum Streptophyta; class Magnoliopsida; order Fabales; family Fabaceae; genus Gastrolobium; species Gastrolobium bilobum. The sequence goes on along the minus strand of NW_026897946.1, from coordinate 18,171 downwards.
GTCCTACTCTGCTAGCCTATGATCCTCCTCAGCAGGTACATGTAAATGGTATGTGGTATGATCAGAGACCCTCACCACAAAATGTTCCAAGAACTCAGAATCTTCCTTCTGGGAACAATAACTTCCAAAGGAGGGTGCAAGGTAATGGTCTTGACTTCAAGTCCAATAACTATTTGCAGCCACCGCCAGTTCAACCGAAGGAACCTTCTGAGTTAGAGAAGCTAGTGGGACAAATGGCCCAACATTCCAATGCTTTTATGGAAGAGACTCGGGCAAACACTAGAAACACACAAGCCTCTATCAGAAATTTGGAGAACCAGATTGGCCAGATGGCTAAACAGATGGCCGAAAGAACTCCAGACACTTTCCCTAGCAATACAGTCACTAATCCGAAGGATGACTGTATGGCTATAACTACAAGAAGTGGCAAGGTGGTGGCAGCTTCAACAAAGCCAACCACAAATGCGGACGCTACTGGAAAGGGTAAGGAGGTAGAGGAAGAAGTGGTTATTCCTTCTGATGTTGAGACACATGTTCACAAATAACTGTTGCTGAGAAAAAGAAATTCGAGCTGAAGCCAGAATATGTGAGAGCTATGGCACCTTACCCAGAAAGGTTTAAAAAAGACGCTCAGAAACAGCAGTATGCAAGATTCTTGGATATCTTCAAGAAGCTGCATATAAATATTCCTTTTGCTGAAGCCTTGGCTGGCATGCCAAATTATGCAAAATTCATGAAGGACTTGTTGTCAAGGAAACATAAGCTACAGGAGTGCCAAACAGTAACACTCACTGAAGAGTGTAGTGCCATTATACAAAAGAAGTTCCCACCTAAACTCTGTGATCTGGGAAGCTTCAATATTCAAATTGCTATCGGTAACACTGATGTTGGCAGAGCACTATGTGATCTTGGGGCAAGTATTAATCTGATGTCGTTATCTGTTTGCAAATCTCTGGGAATTACTGAGTTAAAACCCACTATGGTTTCTCTACAACTTGCTGATAGATCTTTGAGGAGACCAAATGGTATTATTGAAGATGTGCTTGTCAAGGTGGATAAGTTCATCTTCCCAGCTAATTTTGTGGTATTAGATATGGAAGAGGGTACTGAAATGGCCCTATTATTAGGAAGAACTTTCTTGGCGACTGCTCGAGCCATGATTGATGTTGAGAATGGCAGGTTAGAGTTAAGAATGAATGATGAGACCATCACCATCAATGTTTTTAACTCTATGAAACAATCTTCTGATAAAGGCGATTGTTTTCGTCTTGATATTCTAGAGCAAGTAGTGGAAGAAGAGGTATTTTCTAGTCAACAATCTGAGGAAGAACTTCAAGCACATGAAATGGTTCCTTACAAGGAAGAAAAAATGAGTTGTTTGAAGTCCTTGAAAAGAAAGATTCTGACAAGTAAGATGGTGCACCAAAGGTAGAGTTGAAGGAGCTTCCAGAAACTCTCAAATATATCTTCTTGGGTGAAGAGGAGACTTACCCTATTATCATTAATAAGGGATTGTCTTCTGAGCAAGAGACAAGACTGGTTGAAGTGCTTAGAGAGCATAAGACTGCCATAGGGTGGTCAATTTCTGATTTAAAGGGTATTAATCCCTCATTCTGTACACATAAAATCCTCATGGAAGATGAGGTTCGGCCAGTGAGACAGCCTCAAAGGAGACTTAATCCAACAATGAAGGAAGTTGTAAGGAAAGAAGTTGTGAAACTTTTTGATGCTGGCATGATTTATCCAATTTCGGATACTGCTTGGGTGACCCCAGTGCAGACTGTTCCGAAAAAGGGAGGTATCACAGTAGTTCACAATGAGAAAAATGAGCTGATTCCAACTAGAACCATTACTGGTTGGAGAATGTGTGTGGACTACCGAAGACTAAATACAGCTACAAGGAAGGACCACTTTCCACTTCCTTTTGTTGATCAAATGTTGGAAAGATTGGCAGGTCATAACTATTACTGCTTCTTGGACGGATATTCTGATACAACCAAATTCCAGTGGCACCGGAGGACCAAGAGAAAACAGCTTTCACCTGCCCTTTTGGAGTTTTTGCTTATAGACGAATGCCATTCGGTCTATGTAATGCACCTGCTACATTTCAGAGGTACATGCTCTCCATCTTTTCTGACATGGTGGAGAAAAACCTGAAGGTATTTATGGACGACTTTTCTGTTTTTGGCTCTTGCTTTGATTTATGTTTGCTAAATTTAATTCATGTGTTAAAAAGATGCCAAGAAACAAATCTTGTACTAAACTGGGAAAAATGTCATTTTATGGTACAAGAGGGAATTGTTTTAGGACATAAGATATCTGAAAAAGGGATTGAGGTAGATGAAGCTAAATTGATGTTAATTGAGAAATTACCTCCCCTGATAATGTGACTAGTATTAGAAGTTTTTTAGGACATGCTGGGTTTTACATGAGATTTATAAAAGATTTTTCTAAAATAGCTAAACCTTTAAGCCAACTTTTAGAAAAAGATTCTGAATTTCGATTTGATGATGCATGTCTTAAAGCTTTTAATCTGTTAAAAGAAAAGCTCACCACAGCTCCTGTTTTAGTAGCTCCTGATTGGAGTTTACCCTTTGAGCTTATGTGTGATGCTAGTGCCTATGCTATAGGTGCAGTCCTTGGACAACGGAGGAATAAATTGTTACATGTTATATACTACTCTAGCAAAATTTTAAATGAGGCACAAGTAAATTATGCCACCACTGAGAAGGAAATGCTAGCAGTAGTATATGCATTAGACAAATTTAGATCTTATATGTTGGGGTCCAAGGTTATTGTGTTTACTGACCACTCTGCTATCAAGTATTTAATGAATAAGCAGGATGCAAAGCCTCGGTTGCTCAGATGGATACTCTTATTTCAAGAGTTTGACATGGAGATCCGGGATAAAGCTGGAGTGGAGAACAAGGTGGCATATCACTTGTCACAGATTCAGGAAAAATAACTACAAGATGGTCCTGAGAAGGAAATAAATGACCATTTTCCTGATGAAAGAGTAATGGTGATATTCGTACCTCCTTGAAATTGCAGATATTGCCAATTACAAGGTGATAAAGAGTTGCCTCCCAATCTTACAAGGCAACAACAGAAGAAGTTCCTCAGAGATGCAAGGAGGTTTCATTGGGATGATCCTTACTTGTATTTCCAGTGTGCTGATGGAATTATAAGACGGTGTGTGCCCGAATTTGAAGTTCATGAGATCCTGTGGCACTGCCATGCATCTGACTACGGAGGACACTTTGGAGGCAATAGAACTGCTCAAAAAGTTCTACATAGTGGTTACTACTGGCCTACGTTATTCAAGGACGCAAGGAATTTTGTTGAAAGATATGACAGATGCCAAAAAGTGGGAAATATTTCCCGCAAAGATGAAATGCCTCTGAATAATATATTAGAGGTAGAGCTCTTTGATGTGTAGGGGATAGATTTCATGGGGCCATTTCCTTCATCATATTCCAATCAATACATCCTTGTTGTTGTTGACTATGTCTCTAAGTGGGTTGAGGTTGTTGCTCTTCCCAGTAATGATGCTAAGGTGGTTGTCAATTTCTTGAGAAAGAACATTTTCACAAGGTTTGGTGTACCAAGGGAAATAATCAGTGATGGAGGGACTCACTTTTGCAACAAACAGTTTGATAACTTACTGGTTAAGTATGGTGTTAAACATAAGGTTGCTACACCTTACCATCCTCAAACCAGCGGACAAGTGGAGGTCTCTAACAGAGAGTTAAAGAGGATTCTTGAGAAGACCGTTGGAAATTCTTTGAAGGATTGGTTCAAGCGGCTAGATGATGCTTTGTGGGCTTATAGGACTGCTTTCAAAACTCCTATTGGCACGTCACCTTATCAGATAGTATTTGAAAAATCTTGCCATCTACCTGTGGAGCTGGAACATAAAGCTTTCTGGGCTATCAAATTCCTAAATTTTGATTCAACAAAAGCTTTGGAGAAAAGACAGGCTCAATTGAGTGAGCTTGATGAGTTCAGAAATTCTGCGTATGAGAGTGCCAGAATCTACAAAGATAAAACAAAGAAGTGGCATGACAGGAAGATTCAGCACAAGGAATTTGTGCCCGGACAACAGATATTACTGTACAACTCTCGACTGAGATTGTTTCCAGGTAAACTCAAATCTCGTTGGTCTGGTCCTTTTATTGTGAAAAACGTATTCCCATATGGTACGATTGAAATCTCCCCTCTCGATGCTGAAAGACCATTCAAGGTCAATGGGAGTAGATTAAAATTCTATCATGGAGAACATGTGAATAGGGACACAATTTTCGTCCCTTTGGCTTCACATGAATCTTAAACGGTTCCAGTCAGGCTCGTGACGTTAAACAAGCGCTCGTTGGGAGGCAACCTAGCAAGAAAGGTTAGTATAGTCATTTTAATTTTGTTTTAGGTTAGAGAGTAATAAGCTGTGCACTTAAAATTAACGCTGCTGGCGTCATATCCACGCTCTTAGCATGAGACATGTGGAAGAGAGCCACGCTGTCAGCGTGAATTTTACGCTATCAGCGTGATGAAACAGAAGCTACCACGCTCTTAGCGTGGGATTCACGCTTCGAGCGTGGGATTCACGCTTCGAGCGTGAGAAAGGTAACAAAAGCTACCACGCCCACAGCGTGGATAGCACGCTCTCAGCGTCACCATTCAGGAGGTACCACGCTCATAGCGTGAAATCCACGCTATAAGCGTCATCAGGAAACTCAGATTTTAAAACCCGAAAATTAATTGAGCCTGATTAGTTTACGTCTGAAAATGAAGAGACATTTCCATATTTTTTTCTATAATTTGTTTTAATTAATTAATTCAATAAAATTTTCTATTAATTTATTTCTCTTTCTCCCCCACTATATAAGGGTAGTTATTGTGGCACAATTGAACCCCGTATGAAAATAAATGGACACTTCCATGTTTTTTGTTCTATAATTTGATTTAATTAATTTTGCCAACAAAATTCCAATCGTAATAGCTGTCATTTAAGATAAGCCGCCCATAGTGTGTTATCCAAGTTGGGCATTTCAAATCTACACGTTGCAACTTGAGGGGGTGTATTAGAGGAACAAACACTATTTTTGTTATTAACTGGTTAAATGTGAATAGAAATCTGGTTCATAGGGTCTAAAGAAGTCACGCGACATTTTTGTCCTTATTATTGTTATTAATCGGTCAAGTGTGAAAAGGAATATGGTTCATGGGGTCTAAAGTAGACACGTGACATTTTTATCCTCTAGTGGCTTCTATCTTCTAGTTATAGGCTTCTATCTTCTAATTAGATTTTAATTTTAATTCCCATTAAGGGTATATACTATTATTTTTATTCCCAACTTGGGACGAAAAACTTGTGCTATGGCTAACTCATTTAGTTTCTGTTTCTCAATTAAATTCTGTTTGAAATATAGTTTTCGTTTGAAATATAGTTTCCGTTTTCATTTAGTTTACTATTTTTGTCCTCATTATTATTGTTATTAACCGGTTAAGTGTGAAAAGGAATCTGGTTCATGGGGTCTAAAGCAGACACGTGACATTTTTCTCCTCTAGTTTCTATTTCTCATTTAGTTTCCGTTTCTCAATTAATTTTCGTTTGAAATATCGTTTCCGTTTTGATTTAGTTTACGATTTTCATTTAGTTTACAATTTTTGTCCTCATTATTATCGTTATTAACGAGTTAAGTGTGAAAAAGAATCTGATACATGAAGTTTAAAGCATACACGTGACATTTTTGTCCTCTAATGGCTTCTCTCTTCTAATTATATATAAATGATACAACCTTACAAATTAAACAATATATGACATGATTTGAAAAAAGAAAATAAATTGACTTATGTCCAAAGTGGTTGGGCCGGGTTGTATAATGAAAAAGAAAATATTAAAATAAAAGGCCGGGGTAATTATCTCATAAGGGGCTCAAACTTGACCTCACGTTGGAACCGATTTTTCTGAAATGACTCATGCTTTGCAAAGAGTCGCAATATTTTTTGGGCTGTTGTGATTATTTTTAATTTTTAATTATTTTATTTTTTTAGGATTATTTGGTTTTTGGTTGCCAATTTAAGGGTGTTGTGGATTGTAATTTATTTAATTATTTTTGGTTAAATAAAATTATATTGAGAGTTGTGACTTTTTCGAATCCTACTTCATTCCTATCTAGCCAGTAGCCACTTTCGGTCATGTTTCAGCATTAACGATCATTAATTCATATGAGAAATTATGAAATTCTGTAATATAACCTCATGTGATATAATAGTATCCATTTTTCAATATAGCCTCTTCCACTACACTAATATTTAAAGTAAAAAGAAAAAAAAAAGCAAGAGATCACATATATGATTATGCTAATTAATCCCTTTTATTTTTTTAACTACAATTCTGCACTGTTTGCTTAGCAAATCTGAGTCCCATTTTTGGTATGACGTCATTCACGCCTCTTCTTTTCAAGTCAATTTTGACCAAACGAGAATAACAATAAAGCAAGAGAAGAATAGTGGGAACTTTGCATTTTTGGTTTAGGGGATTCACTACAAGAGAAACGCCGCTTAGGTACATTCGTTTAGCCTCATTCAAAGAAAACATCGCAAAATTTGGAAATATTCTCAAATCTGCTACACAGTCAAGGGGATGTGGCAAAATCATTCGCAGGATCCCCTCACTTTTTTCTCGCTCGATCGTGTGTATCGTAGGGTTGATAGAGAAAAATTAAGATGCAGAAATATAACTCACAATGTTTTAAGAGGGAATACAAATTTCATAAACTGACTCAAACTTAATATAAACCAGAAACTAAAACTGAAAAACATAACATTAAGAGACACATTACTCCCAAATAAACTCTAACTTAATGACTCATTATACTACCCAAAACTGACCCATTATGATACCGTTAAGACTCATCAAACAACTTTAGTGCAGCACATGGTTGTTACATCAAACTTAAAAGACCATTGAATTTTCTAACGGACAAAAAACAAAGAGACTCTAACATTCCCTCCCTTAAACTGATGTTCTTGAAAAATTCAGTTTACTCCAAATCCTTTGACTTTCTCCATGGAACATATGCCAAGTAATCCCCTGAGCTTTTGAAACGCAACATATTTGAGAGGCTTCATAAACAAATCAGCAACTTGATCCTCACTTCTACAAAAAATAAGATCAATTATACCAGCCTTTGTAAGATCCCTTAAGAAATGATACTTCACATCTATATGCTTGCTTCTCCCATGTAAAATTGGATTCTTTGACAATTTAATTGCAGAATTATTGTCACAATAAATTAAAGTTTCTCCTTCTTGCTTGAAGTGAAGTTCTTCAAGAATTCTCCTTAGCCAAATGGCTTGGCATGCACAAGCTGTAGCAGCAACAAATTCAGCTTCTGTATTTGACAAAGTGACAATTGGTTGCTTCTTCGATGCCCAAGAAATAGCACCTGTACCAATCATAAATACCAATCATAAAAACATAACCTGATGTGCTCTTCCTGTCATCTTGATCTCCTGCATAATCACATTCAGTAAATCCCACTAAATCAGATTTTACACCCTTCTTGTAAAATATCCCGAAAGTTCTTGTTCCTTGCAAGTAGCGAAGGATTCTCTTGGCAGCCAACAAATGTATTTCTGTAGGATTTTCCATATACCTGCTAATTAAACTCACAGAATACATTATGTCTGGTCTTGTTGCAGTGAGATACATCAAACTTCCCACAATTTGTTTGTAGAAGGTGCTGTCAACCTTCTTTCCTCCATGATCTTTATGTAACTTCAAGCCACATTCAACTGGAGTGTGCACAGGATTACAATCCTTCATCTGAAACCTGTCTAGAATATCTTCCACATATTTATTTTGAGAAATAAAAATTCCATCACTTGATTGTGCTACACTTATGCCAAGAAAGTAATGCATCATACCAAGATCAGTCATTTCAAACTCATTCATCATAGACTTTTTAAATTCTTCAAACATAACATCACAATTTCCAATATAAGCAAACAATAAGCATTTTTCCTTCATCACCAATCTTAACAAAGAGTGTATGTTCATAAGGACACTTTATAAAACCAGCCTTAAGAAAATAAGACTCAATGCGACTATACCAAGCTCGAGGGGCTTGTTTTAGTCCATAAAGTGCCTTTTTCAATTTGTAAACTTTATGCTCATTTCCAACTTTCTCATAACCAGGGGGTTGTTCAATAAATATTTGTTCCTCTAAGTACCCATGCAAGAATGCCGATTTGACATCTAGCTGGTATATAGGCCAAGAATTTTATGCAGCCAATGCAACCACCAACCTGATTGTATCATGTCTCGCAACAGGAGAAAAAACTTTTGTATAATCAATCCCATATTGTTGCTTGTACCCCTTGACAACCAAGCGTGCTTTGTGCTTGTCAATTTCACCATTTTCCTTTAACTTTGTTTTAAACACCCACTTCACACCAATGATTTTGTGTCCATTTGGAAGATCAGTTAACTCCCAAGTATCATTCCTCTCAATTGCATCAATTTCAGCATCCATTGCTTTTCGCCATTTTTCTTCTTTGACAACACTCTCAAAAGTCACGGGATCACATTCTGAAAACAAAGCAAAGTGAGTAATTGGATCTTCAATTCCAGTTACCTCATAATCTTCCATCCAAGCAGGCCTTCTTCTAACACGACGAAGAGATTGAGTTTCTTCTTCGTTAACTCCAACTACTGTTGGTGAGGATTGACTAGCTGAAGAAGTTGCAATGGACGAATTTTCAGGTATACTAGATGCTGAAATTTTCTCTTGTTCAGAATCAATATCACAAAGAACTTCGGTAGGCTGCTGCATATTCCAATCCCAAGTGTTTTCTTCATCAAAAACAACATCCCTGCTAACCACAATTTTTTCGTCAGTGGATTAAATAATTTATATGCTTTAGATGTATCACTTACACCTAGAAAGACACATTTTTCAGCCTTGTCATCAAGTTTTTTTCTTTTCTGTTCCGGGACATGAGCATATGCAATGCATCTAAAAATTCTAAAGTGATCCACATTTGGTTTTCTCCCACTCCAAGCCCCTTCTGGCGTCATATTTCGAACTGCAAAGGTTGGACTTCTGTTCAAGACATGAATGCACCAGTTTACTGCTTCTGGCCAAAACGTCTTTGGAACTCTTCCTCTTGCCAACAAGCTTCTAACCATGTTGAGGATGGTTCTATTCTTCCTCTCTGATACACCATTTTGTTGTGGTGTATACGCAGTTGTAAGCTCTTTTCGGATGCCATGTTCTTCACAAAAAACTTCAAATTCTTTTGAGCAATATTCACCACCACGATCTGTGCGAAGTGTCTGAGTCATCCTTCCTGTCTCATTCTCCACACGAGCTTTGAAATTTTTAAATGTAGAGAAAGCTTCTGACTTTTCCTATAAAAAATAAACCCACGTTTTTCTAGAAAAATCATCAATGAAGGTAATTAAATATTTTTACCTCCATTAGAAATTGGATTTATTGGACCACAAATGTCTGAATGCACCAATTGCAAAATTCCCTTTGCTCTCCATGAGTTCCCTTTTGCAAATTCAGAACGATGTTGTTTGCTAACAACACATTCTTCACATACTAAGGAATGAGGAATTGTGATTTGAGGGAGGCCTGTCATCATATTTTTTTGTTGGAGCGTCTTCAACCCACCAAAGCTCAAATGGCCATAGCGAAAATGCCACAACCATGAAGGATCTTTCATTTCAGCCATTAAACTAGATTGGATTCCTTCAATCTTTAATGGAAACAATCTGTTTGAACTCATCTGAATAACAGCAATAGCACCTCTAACAGAATCATATATTTCACAAACACCATTTTTAATAGTGATCACATAACCCTTTTCTTGTAATTGGCCAGCACTCAATAAATTACTTTTCAGATCAGGAACATACAATACATTAGATATTGTTTCCACAAAACCATTCTTGGTTTTTATTTTAATGTCACATTTTCCCATTACTTTCACAGTAGAATGATCACCAAAACTCACAGTAGATTGAAAATTTTCATTCAGATGAGAGAAAGAAGACTTACTACCACTCATGTGGTTGCTACAGCCAGTATCCACATACCAAACATCTGGCTCAATTTTCTTTTCATCTTTAGCAACCATCAATAAGGTTTCACCTTTCTCCTTTTCTGCAAAGTTTGAACTTTCTCCTTTATCTTTGCTATTTGGCAGCTTAGTATAACATTCAGATTGATAATGACCAAATTTATGACACCTGAAACATTCTACCTTGGATTTATCAGGGGCTCCTCCTCTGCCTCTGCCTTGAAATTGATCATTATTGGCTCTGAAATTAGTGGACCTTCCTCTGCCTCTGCCTCTGTCTCTACCTCTGCCTCTACCCCTTCCTTGAAAATTGTTGGAACGAGTATCGGTAGAAGCCTTTAATGCTTGCTCATCTGTGTCTTCCTGTTTGAACTTCTGTTCATGCACCACCAATGAGCTCTGCAATTCATCAAGTGACAAATCATCTATATCTTTAGATTCTTCTATAGCACAAACAACAAAGTTAAATTTTGCTGTTAATGATCGAAGAATTTTTTCTATGACAGTTATTTCTTCTATCCTGCCTCCATGAATTCGCATTTTATTGACAATGGTCATCACGCGAGAGAAATAATCTGCAATTGATTCTCCCGACTTCATTCGAAGTGTTTCGAATTCCGAGCGTAAAGCTTGAAGCTGCTGCCTCTTTGCTCTTGCAGAGCCTTGATACTTCTTTTTCATGGAGTCCCAAATATCCTTGGAAGTTTCTTTGGAAAGAATGGTTTCCAAGATAGAACGGTCAATGGCCTGGAAGAGATAATTCTTCGCCTTCAAATCCTTCAACTTTACTGCTTCATGAGCTGCTCGTTGTGCTGCTGTCAACTGAGCTCCTTCTGCTAGTGCTGGTTCAACAACACCATTGGTAACTACATCCCAAACTACCACACTCATGACAGCAGTAGCAAAGTGAGGAAAGAAATGTGGCCAAATAAATGCCACGCCAAGATTAGCCACATTTGGCAAAAGTGTGGTAGTTTGGTTTAGCCACATTTTTTGTTAAATTTAGCCACGTTTTTCAATGTGGCTAAACAATCTTTTTTTTTGTAGTGATTGAGTCAATTGATACAAACTATTTTCCCAAACAGATATTTGAGGTTTCATTTTAGCCATTTGAGGAAACTTGTGTGTCACATGGAACATAATGAGAGGATTAGGTCATGTGTGCTTTGAAATTTTGATAATAATGATATAATTGTCTATTGATCTTTGTGTGTGTATTTTTTTTAAAAAAATAATGTTAAACGATATTGGGGATTGGTGTTTCACAATTTTGTGCATCTATACCTCTAATAAATCATGTGACCAAAACTTTAAAGTTGATTTTCATTGTTTGACCTATGAAAAAGGAAGAAATTAACACAAAAAAGAAAATAATAATCAGACTCCTAAAGATTTTTAAATATAAAATTTTTTATTCAATTTTCTGTGAAAAATGTCTCGTCATAATTAATTACCAAATCATAGAAACCAGGGACAAAATTGGTGGCAACATGTGTTGGCATGAGCTTATCACAATTTATTATGTTTAGATACCAATCAAATCTCATATATTATATTTTTCATGTAATTTTGGTGCAGAGTTTGTGCAAAATTCATTCAACATCATTAGAGAAATCTTAATATAGTACTTTTTTCTTATTATTTCCTTTATTATAATCGTATGAGTTATGACTCATTTATTTCTATATGTGTTTTTTTTTTTTTGAATATATTGCCATTATTAATTTTCATGCAAGGACATTTGAATATTATCAAAATCAAGAAATGGCTTAATTTAAGCAATGTGATTGATTTTCCTTTTTCTGAATGCAAAAGAGCAGCATATAAACCATTGTTTCATCCAATAAGTCATAAAAAAATTTCAAAACAAAACACTTTGGTGCTTCTCCAATTTGAGAACCTTTGAGGATGGGAACTTACTTTTCCTTCTTGTTCATGCTCACATTCTTGTTGGTGGCCAATGTCCAATGCAACCCAAACTACAGAGAAGCTTTGGCTAAATCCTTATTGTTTTTTCAAGGCCAGAGATGGAAGGCTCCCTTCGGACCAACAAATCAAATGGATATCCAATTCAGGTCTTTCTGATGGTAGCTCAGCCAATGTAAGAAATTTCATGTTCCTTTTTTTTTTCTTTTATAAATTTATTTTTTTGTTTGTTCTGCTTGATCCTTTAAACACAATATAATTGTCATCTTTAGGGAGAGAGCTTGATGTTGAGATTCATGTGGAAATAAAAAATAAAAAATGACGAAGCATTTCATTACTTTGCGTTTGATGCTAGTTTTGTGTCTTTAACTTTTTTTTCTCTCGAAATTTCTCAAATTTATCGCTTTATTACCTTGTATAATCTTAAATTAAAAATTTCATAGAGTAAATTTTGATATACATATGTAGTTTATAAATAACTGTTTACCAATGTATTAAAAAAAATTATCAAAAAAGGCTCATTCAAATGGTTCATATTTTATTCTGCTTAGTCCCACCATAATGTGGATATTCTTGCCTCAAACAAGATTGTTTTTCGTGGAGGATATATGTGATTTGTCCACACAAAAAAAGTTTTAATGGTCATGATATTAATAGTAATCATTGTATTCATCTTTTACTTTTTTTTTGAAACTCTGAAGTGGTTCAAATTATTTTTATTTTTTACATATTAAATAATTAAAAATAAAATGATCAAATGTTTATTATTTATTAAATTAAAATTTTGTATTCATATAATTATTATTTATCAAATAAACATAAAATATATAAACATTCTAACAAAAATTTTACTTGAAATTTAAATACAAAATCGGTTGAACTTTTCCAACCAATAGAACAACACAAATATATTTATAATTTAAAAGACATTGAAGTAATGTTATTTGAAATGTTTTCTTTCTTATACAATCATTCCTTCCCTACTTTCAGTATTGTGCTGTACGATGCATGCTATTGTTTCATCTTTCATTTTCTCTTAAAGCTTGAAATGCATTAGTCTATTTTAGTTTTATAAGCTTTCAATCTTTTCCTAATTATTTAAATAATACAGTAAATCAAGAATGTGATAAAGCATCGAAGAAAATCTATTTTAATTATGAGATTAGTCTTTGTCTTTTTAAAAGAGTAGGAATTATGTCATTTCAAGTGAGAGAAAGAAATATATAATAAAAATAATGGGAGAGAAAGTGAAATGTTTTTTTTTATTTAATTTTTAAATAAAAAATACTAATTTTAACTAAAATAACCATCCTTAAAAGGACAAATATTTTTTTTCTTTAATTATTTAGGTTGAAGATGAACAAAAAATAATCTTTTCTCAATTGTTTGTACTATTTGAGATTTGTATGATTAATATCGCAATTTACCTAATTTCAAATCACAATCAATAACTAATAATTTGCTTCATCATTAACTTTCAATGCATAAACTTTGTTATGACTTAATTTTCATCAATTGTAAATTTGTAATAGTAAAGTCATTTTGCATTGACTTGATAATTTTCTCTCAGTGTATCATCCAGGTCTATAGGCTATCATTGTCAGTCTTGCACTAACCATACATATCACAAATACTATAGTGATTAAAAGTAAAGATAATAATGACGTACATAATAGAGTGATATAGTACAAGAGTATTCTCTTAGTTTTTAAACTTACAATATATATATATATATATATAAATAATATAACACAATAAATGCATTTTAAAAAATCTACATTAAAAAAGTGGCTTACAAATCCAAAACTTTTGTTTGGCAGGTGGATTTAAGTGGAGGATACTATGATGCAGGAGACAATGCGAAATTCAATTTTCCAATGGCATACACCACAACAATGTTATCATGGAGCACAATTGAATATGGCAAGAGAATGGGACCCCAAATCAAAGAAGCAAGAGCTGCAATTCGTTGGGCCACAGATTACCTCCTAAAGTGTGCTACATCCACTCCTGGTAAGCTTTATGTTGGAGTTGGAGACCCAAATGTGGACCACAAATGTTGGCAAAGGCCAGAGGACATGGACACTGGCAGAACTGTGTATTCGGTATCTCCAAATAACCCTGGTTCAGATGTTGCTGCTGAAACTGCTGCTGCTCTTGCTTCTGCATCTATTGTTTTTAGACATGTTGACCCAACATACTCTAGTTTGTTGGTGAAGACTGCCCGAGAAGTTTATGAATTTGCTTTGCAGTATCAAGGTTCTTACAGTGATTCATTAGGATCTGCAGTTTGCCCATTTTACTGCTCATATTCTGGTTTTAAGGTAAAGCCATTTTGTTGTTTGTTGCTACTGTTTACCAACTTTTTTGTGCTACTATTAATGTGTTATTTTAATATGCTTTATGTATTTTCAGAATGAGCTATTGTGGGGAGTTGCATGGCTTTTCAGAGCAACAAATGTTGTTTCCTACTATAATTTGGTCAAGTCCATGGGATCTAATGATCAACCAGAGTCTTCAGCTGGGACAACAAATTTGCTGGTGCATATGTTCTTCTCTCAAGGGTAAGTTGTTCATGTGCCAGCAATGAAAAAATGTGAAGATTAAGCCTGAAGTTTGTTTTAACTTACTGGGTTTCTATTATTCCTTTTAATTGTTACTGCAGAGAGCATTGCTAAACAGTGACAACAACTTTGGTCAATTCAAGCAAGAAGCTGAGAATTTCATTTGCAAGATAGTGCCCAACTCTGGCTCTTCAAGTACACAATATACACCAGGTAAAGGGAACATCATGAATTTGAGTTTCAAAGATATATACCTCATGATTATTAATATCCAAAATCTACCTAAAACTTAGTGAATCACACGTTCAAAAGTACAATTCTGGATTCTCATGTACTTTTGTTCTACCTTTGAACTTTGAAGTATTCTTATTAAGGAATATTTTACAAATAATTCCAAGAATGGGGAATGATGGCATGGAACTGTTAAATATGACAAATTTTTTCATATTCAGTCAAATATACTTTGAAGGGCTCCGAAAGTATTAAGAAGGACACTATTTTATGCATTACTTCTATTTATGTGCAGGGGGGCTCATGTTCAAGCTTCCTGACAACAACCTTCAGTATGTGACATCTATAACATTCTTACTTACAACCTATTCCAAGTATATGTCAGCTACAAAGCAGACATTTAACTGTGGCAATGTCCTTGTCACTCCAAATACCTTAAGGAGCATTGCAAAAAGACAGGTAACTCTCGTTATTTCAACATTTGTACATTCAATATTCTCTTCTCTTCTGCATATTCATTTGTTAACAAAATTTATTTGTAAAATTTCAGGTAGACTACATATTAGGAGAAAACCCATTAAGACTGTCCTACATGGTAGGTTATGGTCCCAACTTTCCCAAGAAAATTCACCACAGAGGATCTTCCTTGCCTTCAATAGCAACTCATCCACAAACCATAGGTTGTGACGAAGGTTTCCAACCATTTTATTATTCAATGAATCCTAATCCCAACATATTGGTTGGAGCCATTATAACACCTCACGATTTTAAATCAAGTAATTAAAATATTAAGTGAGCAATCAAGTGATGGATTAGTGAAAATCCTAAAGATTTGGCCAAAATACAAAGAAAGGGCAAAACGGTAATTAGCCAACACGCAACCCTAGGAAGATAAAAATTGAGTAGAAGGTCTCATATGGTAAAAATAACCCTGGAAATGGGTTCAGAACGAAAAATTGAGTGGATGGGCAAGTTTCAGAAAAATCAGTGAATAGTGTTTTCGCGGGTAAAAATATCGCGTTACGATTGCACCGTAAAACGTGCCAGTTGAATTTTGAGCTCTAGGTTTCAAATATGAGTTAAAAATGGTCTAATGAGTTAGGAAATATGATTTCTTATAATATTCGATGAAATTAAGACAGTTTGGGGAAGCGTGCCAATGGCGCGCGTAATAGCTTAAAACAGTGTTTTCTCCGAACGAATGGAGGACTCTTAATTCATCTGATCAAGCCTAATTAAAGGGGAATAGTTAATGTTAAAAATTTGAGTTTCTAAATAGGTTGTGAATTTACGGACGTTTAGTGGAATCGGAGGAAAATTCGGATTAGTTTTAAATCGCGTGAGGTGGCGGTGGGACCCACCACACTTAAGTGACTTAAGCCACATGTGCTTGGCACTATTCATGCATCACTTTCCTCCCTTCTTCTTCATGAAACCCGCAGCCCCCTCCCCCAAAAACCCCATTTGCATTCAAATTTTCTTTTCACCATAACTTGATCATTTCTTAACCAAATCAAGTGATTTTTGTGTTGAAATTTGTTGGAAACAACCTTCTAAACACATTGGTACCACTCTTGAGCCTTGAAACCGTGTATTTGGGGAGATATTGGCCATTTACAGCCACGAAATTTTGGAGAAAAAATGGTTGTCCATGGAGCTTTTTGATCTTCCATTGCTTGGAGGAGTCTTGGGTTAGCTTCTAGCCTTTGTTGTGAGTATGTTTCCATCCCATTTACATGGTTTAATTGTGATTGAATTTTTGGAAACCTAAAGCTTGATTTGATGATGTGTTGTGTTAGAGAGCTCAATTTGAAAATGTGTATTAGATGATAATGTGTTAGAATGATGTATTAGAGCTAGAAATGCGATGAAATTTATTGGTGAAAATTGATGAATTTAACTTAGAAAAATTTGATGATCATGATTTTGGACTTGTGAATTTTGGTGTTGAGACTTGTTTGATGAATTGTGGCATGATGGTATGATGATATAATAGGTTGTATGAAGGTTGGAATGATTAAAGTTGTATGGAAATTCCTTGGAATGCCATAGGTTAAAATTCGATTCTTTGAGGAAAGATTGAGGAATTGATGTTGAAAAATGAATTGGATAATGATTTGTGTAGTTATATGGTGCTTAGATGGGTTGTGTTGTGCTTGGAGAGTGTTTGAATCAATGGAGAAAAATGAATTGTGTTAGAGACCTAAATGAGCCCAGAATGAAATATTTCGCAAAACGATGCGTAAATGTCGAAAAACGGAAAAACGACGATTGAACTAGCCTCTAAACAACCTAAGGGAGTGTTATAAAATGAGAAAGAAAATTTAGGAAAATAAATCTCAAATTTACACCTACATGGCCGAACCTCCAAGGGGAAAAGGGGTGATTTGGCGATTTTCGCGTTTTGATGTAATTCGACGCGAAAATGACGAACCGGCACTTGAACCGGCCTATTGACAACCTAATGAGACGTAACAAAATGAGAAAGAAAATTTAGAAAAATAAATCTCACATTTACACTACAATGGCCGAACCATCAAGGGAGGATGGGGAGGATTTTTGTGTTTTTGCGTTTTGATACTATTTGACGAGTACTGATGGATGTACGTTATTGTATAGGTTGCCGTACGTCGACCTGAATCCCGAATCTTGAATCAGTGAATTGCCCTTGGTCCGGGACCAAGTGGATTGAGGTAAGAAATTGGTTCATTACATGTGTAATTATAAATTAACGTGTATGGGTTGAACTGAGAGTGATTGGGAATGTCCTCTGTGTAGGCATTCCGCTGTGTACCGAGTTGAGGGATAAGCTGCTGCGGAGCTTGTGGAAACGCAAATTAAGGTAACCTCTTGGTACTGGGGCTTGTTCCCCTTTTCTGTTCCACCTTGCCAGTTGATGGCAACGGTAGGAAGTGTGTATGAATAGTATAGAACACATGAGCATGCATGCATTATTGCTATGGGTACTTATGTACCGAGTCTCTGGCCAGTAGACAGTTTTATTCGCCTTCGGGCATTTTCGGACTTCCGCTGGATAGGTCTCCAGGAGGGAGTTCCAGTTGACTGCGGTCATGGTGTGTGGGGTTACCATCCCGTATCGTCGTATTTTGTTTTCTTTATATTCCCCCTTCTCTAAATCCCATGCTATATCCCGTTTTCAAAGTGGTTGTTGTATTCTATTGATATGCATCGAAGTGAACCATTGGGTGGAGTTTTCTCCAGAACCTCTTGGTTACTGAGATATATTCGTATATCTCACCCCGTCTCGGGGCATTTATTTCAGGAGGTAGCAGTGGAGCAGGAGCCTCGGGCAAGAGGCCCGCAGAGTGAGCGGTGGAGCGCTTCTTATTTTGCATTT
>NW_026897945.1:0-39160 GCF_033153095.1 Gastrolobium bilobum | reverse complement strand
AAACTAGTCAAGTTTATTCAAAATGATAAATCTTTGAACATCGTTTCTATTAGAAGTGATCATGGGGGAGAATTTCAAAATCAAGACTTTGAAATCTTTTGTGATGAAAATGGAATTCAACACAATTTTTCCACGCCTAGGACTTCACAACAAAATGGAGTTGTAGAAAGGAAAAATCGTGTCTAAACAATCTTCCAAAATACTTTTGGACGGATGCCGTAAGCACCGCTTGCTATGTTATGAACCGTGCATTAATTAGACCCATTTTAAAGAAAACTCCCTATGAACTTTACAAAGGAAGAAAACCAAATATTTCACACTTTCACATTTTTGGTTGCAAGTGTTTTGTTTTAAACAATGGAAAAGATAACCTTGGCAAATTTGATTCAAAATCCGATGAAGGTATATTTCTAGGATATTCACTCACAAGTAAAGCATTTAGAATATATAACAAAAGAACTATGGTACTTGAAGAATCAATTCATGTGATTTTTGATGAGACTAACCCTTCGTTGTCAAGAAAAGAAAATTGTGATGATGATATTGTAGAAATCTTGGGCAACATGAACTTAAATGACAAAAAGCAAAAGGATGAACACAAAGAGATGGAGCAAAATCAAAATGAAGGAACCTCTCAAGCCAACAAGAATGAATGTGATCTTCCAAAGGATTGGAAATCGGCAAAAGGTCACCCCATTGATGCGATAATAGGTGATATGTCAAAAAGGGTAACTACTAGAAACTCCATTAGAAATATTTGTAATCATTTAGCATTTGTTTCACAAATTGAACCTAGAACCATTGATGAAGCAATTATTGATGAACATTGGTTCTTGGCCATGCAAGAAGAATTAAATCAATTTGAAAGAAACCAAGTTTGGGAACTTGTACCACGACCCAATGATTACTCAATAATTGGCACTAAATGGGTTTTTAGGAACAAGCTAGATGAAAATGGCATAATTACTAGAAACAAAGCTAGACTTGTTGCTAAAGGATATAATCAAGAAGGAGGAATTGATTTCGATGAAACATATGCTCCCATTGCTAGATTAGAAGGCATAAGATTATTGCTTGCATTTGCATGTATGATGGACTTCAAACTATTTCAAATGGATGTCAAAAGTGCTTTTTTGAATGGGTATATTCAAGAAGAGGTTTATGTTGATCAACCACCCGGTTTTGAAAATCATGACTTTCCTAACCATGTTTTTAAACTTAAAAAGGCGTTATATGGGTTAAAGCAAGCTCCAAGAGCTTGGTATGAAAGGTTAAGCAAGTTCCTTTTAGAACAAGGTTTTGAAAGAGGAAAGGTTGATACAACACTTTTCATAAAAAGGAAACATAATCATATTTTGCTTGCTCAAATATATGTTGATGATATTATATTTGGTGCATCTAATATCAAACTTTGTGAGGAATTTGCTAACACCATGAAAAGTGAATTTGAGATGTCAATGATGGGTGAACTCAATTTCTTCCTTGGTCTTCAAATCAAACAAGAGAAAGATGGAATCTTCATCAATCAAAGCAAATATTGTAAAGAGTTGCTCAAGAAGTTCGGAATGGAAAGTTCAAAAGAAATTGACACTCCTATGAGTACATCTTGTACGTTAGACAAGGATGAATGAGGTAAGCCCGTTGAAATCACTCGATATAGAGGTATGATTGGCTCACTTCTTTACTTAACTGCAAGTAGACCAGATATTATGTTTAGCGTGTGCATGTGTGTTAGATTTCAAGCCAATCCTAAAGAATCACACTTAAGTGCCGTAAAGAGAATTTTGAGATATCTTATAGGCACTACCCAAGTGGGACTATGGTACCCAAAGGGAGCTCCATGTGAGCTTATAGGTTATTCCGACTCCGACTTTGCCGGTTGCAAATTGGATAGGAAAAGCACTAGTGGCACTTGCCACTTTCTTGGTTGCTCACTAGTTTCTTGGCATAGCAAGAAACAAAATAGTGTAGCATTGTCCACGGCCGAAGCGGAATATGTAGCGGCCGGTAGTTGTTGTGCACAAATTATTTGGATGAAACAACAACTTAAGGACTTTGGGCTTGATCTTGATCATATCCCTATTAGGTGTGACAACACTAGTGCTATCAACATAACCAAAAATCCCATTATGCACTCAAGAACTAAACATATTGATATTCGTCATCACTTTATAAGAGATCATGTTCAGAATGGTGATTGTGTTTTAGAACATGTTGAGTCCTCAAAGCAATTGGCGGATATCTTTACAAAACCTCTCTCAAAGGATATTTACACAAACCTAAGACGAGAAATTGGCTTAATTGATCCATCATGCTTGTAAATATATATCTATATGCTTTCACTCTTCTCATATTTTAAATCACTAACTTGAGCGTCAGAGTTTTCCCCAAAGTCTATTTGCAGGTACTTTGTGTACTTGACATCTTGGGAAAACTAGGAGAACAAATGCCTTGTGTTTGTAAGCTTTTAATGTTGAAGTTCCAATCACACCCTTGGAGGTAAGCATGTTAAAAAGTAATTCATCATCATACATAGCTCTAATCATAAACTATCTCTCATCTATATGTTTGTTAATACGAAAAATTTGCAAAAACTCAGTACTGTCACTGCTCATTTACTGCATTCTGTACTGCAGTATCCGAATACTTTACAAAGTATTTGAATACTTTCATTCTCCAGAAAGTATTCGAATATCAATCGAAAAGTATTCGAATACTTTTCTCTGACAAAAAGTATTCGAATACCATACGAAAAGTATTTGAATACCCCTGCAGTTAATGCTCTAATTTCTGAGTTTTTATTCGAATACCCAACCCCATTTCCCTTTTGTCTCTCACCATGCCCTAAGATCTTGCTCTCCTCTCTGCATCCAAGCGAGTCTAGTACTTAAGCTCTTGGACTCTGATTTTTATTTTTCTTCTTCATTCTCGTTTGAACTCTAACAGGTATGCCTCCTTGAACTGTGTTCCAACTTGCCTGTCACACATGGTTTCTTCATGATGCTTTCTCTGACATATTCCACATGCTTGTCTGCTGTTTGAACTGCACTCCTGTTTCCCATATATCTTCATTTGTGTTGATTCTACTCTGAACTATGCTATTTAACTTTAAGGTTTATGTATTGCAATTTCTGGGTTTGAATGCACTGATTTTGGGCTTCTGATGAAGCAATATTCGAATACTGATGAATAAGTATTCGAATACTTCTCCTTCAAGAAAAGTATTCGAATACTGTTCGACAAGTATTCGAATACTTCTCTTTCAAAGAGAGTATTCGAATACCAGTCATGCAGTAGTCGAATACCACTGCAAAAGTATCCGAATACTCCCAAAAGTATTCGAATACTTTCTTCTGTTGTATGCTTTTCTGCTATTTCTTTTTGCTGTTGTTGTGCATTTTTTAATCCACATATCATTTCTTAATGCCTTCATCTGTTTCCTCTCAGGTCTCCTCATGGCTAGCTCATCCACTCAGCATCAGACTCGCTCAAAGTTTGTCCCTGACCTTCCAACTGCCGAGGCCGCCAACTTTACCCGCTACTTTCCTAATAACCCCTCTCAGCAGAAGAAGTTTGCCACTAGCTATCTTCGCTGACCGATCATTGAGCCAAAGTACCTTGACTCTGCCTTCTTTGTGGAGGAAGGATTTGAGGTCACTACCATCCTGGAGGGAGTCCATCTGCTGGACTTTCCTGAGCTCAATCGCCCATACGTAGCACCTATGGTTCGAGCATTCTATCAAAATTTAACCTACAACAACCGTGTGCTGCAATCCAAGATCAAGGATGTCACTATCAAGATCTATCCACAGGATTGGACCACCCCCATTGGCTATATTCGGACTGGCGATCTAGAGTTTGATGGCTCTGACTACCGCAGCTATGAAGAATATGAAAAAGAAACATTCATTCAAACCATTGTTCGAGGAGGCACATATAAATTTGGCATGACCAAATTCTCTGTTGTATGTCTGACAGTGCCTCACAGGATCCTCCACTATATCATCACTCATGTCATCTCACCTAGAGGAGGCAATCATGCTGTGGTCCTCAACACTGACTTATTCTTTATGTGGGCCATCCTTAACAAGACAGCAATCTACTGGCCAGACACAATATGCCGCATCATGCTCGCCGCTCATCATCATGAGCATTCTCCTTTTCCCTTTCCTATGCTGATTCAGGCCATCATGGAGCACAGTCAGGTTCCAATTATTGGGGAGGCAAAGACCCCATTGAAGAACAATCATAAAATTGCCGGCACCCAGCTGAAAAATGTGGCCTTCACAAGGTAGCAGGCGCGTGGGTATACTCCTCTGTTGCTCCTGCTGCTCCTATGGATGAGGATGCCCTTATTCATGATAATGCTTCTGCCGATGCTGCTGCTCCTGCCGATGCAGCCGCTACTGCCGATGCCTTTCTCCCTCCAGTCACTCGACGCCGACGTCCATGTCGCCGTCCTGCCACTCTCGACGATGTGCTGGACTATCTGGAGGATATGGATGATATCATAGGCAGCCGTCTCTTCCGCATCGAGCGTCATCTTGGCATGCTTAATGAGGATGACGGCACTACAGGCATCTCTCCTCCTGGTTCACCAGAGATCTGACACAGTCATTCTGCTGCTGACTGTTCTTTTTTATGCTACTTACTTTGATGCTGCCTGTTAATCACTTTTTGGTTCTTATTTGCTTTATATGGCTAGATACTTATCTTTTTCATAACTCTGATATTATATCAATCGTATGCTAATCTACATTTCCTGCTTATTATGCATTAAATTACTCTGTTGTTTTTTATGTTGCCAAAGGGGGAGAAGATATTGCAAAATTGAGAAAGTTATATAAACTAAGGTAAATAGGGGAGCACAAGTACCAAAGGTAAACATAGATCTAGAACTCTGCCTTTTACGACCATCCACATATTAAGGGGGAGTCTTAGTATCATTTTATCAAAATACATATTGCACTAACTCCTCTTCTCAATTTAAGTTTGTCATCATCAAAAAGGGGGAGATTGTGAAACCAATGCGCTTAATATGGAGAATTCAATCATACAAGAGTTTTGATGATAACAAACAAGTATAGAAGCGATGTTAAGGATAATACAACTCACAACAATCAAAAGCCCAAGGAAGCAATTCAAACAAGTCAACAAGAGCAAATCAGTCAACACATAAGATCATCATTGATTCATGCTCTTGAGAGCCTAGATCTAAATGTAAAGGTAATTGATAAATGATGCATAAAAGAGCTCAAAGGGTAATTAACTCTATGCATGTAATATCCATATCATCTATCACTTGAAAGCATTAATTGTTATGAAAAATATCCTTGGCATGTTTTAATAAACTTCAAAACATTTTGTTAAAGTCAAGGAAATACATTGAAAGTGATTAGAGACCAAAAAGAACACTTTACAACTCATAAAACTGCATAATTAAAGAAAGTATTCGAATACTCCATTTCCTGTATTCGAATACTTATGCTAAGAACAAAGTATTCGAATACCGTGAGAAAAGTATTCGAATACCAGTTGAAGTATTCGAATACCTCACGAATAGTATTCGAATACTTACTGGTCAGTAAGCAGTATAACGGCTATAAACGATTAGTTTTGTGAAAATGTGTGTTCAAAGGGTCATGGGGGGCCACTATAAGTAGTGATCACTATTCACATTGATGGGACACTTTTCCTAATCATTATTCTTGCTCTATTTCATATCATTTGCTTACTTTCTATCATATTGATCATAAATCACCTTTGAGCTCTAATCTTGTGTCATTGATCAATACCTATAAGCTTCAACTTGTATAATTTGTACTTCAAGAGTACATATCCCCTTCTAAATACTCTCAATCTGTTCATTTGCGTTAAGGGTAGTGAGACCCTAGTGAGAGAGGTTGCTCATAACCTAAGTAAGTGAGTGGAAGTGTAAAGGTTTCAAGAATCGATATTCTTGAAGGTTGTAGTGGTTTGTCAAGCACCCTTGAAGCTTGATATTTTAGTGGAAAGTTGAACGGGCGAGTTCAATCTGGACGTAGGTCACGGTGGTGGTGACCGAACCAGGATATATAGTGTTTACAATCTCTCTAACTCTTCATCTCTTTATATTAGCATTATTTGATCACTTGAACCTTTTATCTCTTCTCTTTACATACCATTGGCTTGTGTTAACTTCTAGTCTCTCATCTTTGTTTGTGTCAATTTATATTATTCTAAGAAAATCGATTTCAAGAAAGAAAGTGAGGCACTTTTTGAAAATATTTTTAATACTTTTCGAAAGTTGAGACCACTTGTCCAACAACTTTCTCACTATATTCTTAAAAATTACGATTTTCAGTAGAAAAAATAAAATTATCCACTAAGAAACGCTCGTTACTATATATAGCCGGAAATTTTGTTTCCATTGATTGAAATCCAAAAACAACTTTCGGGCAAGAAACTCCTGTGCTCAACTTCGTCACTGGGTGCTTGGATTTGCGAAACAACTGAATCCCCAAGCCGCAAGGTAAATAGCATAATTTCCATTCCTCTTTTACCGAACTTCATCAATGATTTTCTAGGTTTTAACTTACCAATTTGACCACAAAATTCAAACACACATTTTAATAATTTGTATTGTGAAATGGGATATGGAGGATTTTTTTTATTTTTTTGGATTATCACTTCCAAAAGGTTTTTCTCGTTCCACCATGTGAATGGAGAAAATTATCACTATCATGTAATACTGATAGTGCTTAAACCGGATTAGGTCGCCGCCCTTTATCATGGGTAAGACTATACTCGAACCGTATATGGAAATTTGTGGATATATTCAAAAATAAATAAATAGATAAATACATTTTTGAAGCATTTGCCTAACTTTTTCTAGGTCAGGTATGGAAACCGAGGGGAATTCGATGAAGAGACAAAGGGAAAGTGAAAGAGATAGAGAAGAGGAGAGGGACAGGCTCAATGACTTGCCTGACTGTGTTCTGCTCCATATATTGAATTTCATTAACACAAAACAAGCTGTTCAGACTTGTGTCTTGTCTAAAAGGTGGAAGCACCTTTGGAAGCGTCTCACTAATCTTAAAATCCATTCCTCGGAGTTTAGGACACTTGACATTTTTAGAAAATTTGTGTCTTTGGTTCTGTCTAGTCGAGATGGCTCCATTTCCCTACATAGTCTTGAGTTCAGGCGTCGTGGTTCCTCTTTTCCTTCAATTTTGAATAGGGTCATGAGATATGTTGCATTGCACAATGTCCAGCAGTTGACAGTCAAAGTTGATGTAATTGACACTTTAGTGTCTATCATCGGTTCTTGTCAGTCTTTGACATTTCTGAAGATTACCCTGCGGGATTACCTTTACACAGTTAAACTTCCAAATTCTCTGCAGTTTCCTGCATTAAAAAGCTTGTATCTTGAGAATGTTATGTTTACTGCAAGCGACAATACCTGTGCTGAGCCTTTTTCAACCTGTATGATGCTGAATACTTTGGTAATTAAAAGTTGTTCTTTGCATCGTGATGTAAGAGTCTTCTCCATATCTAATTCTAACTGTAACAGCCCGTTACGTACCGGTATTGTTAACATTAATTATGATATTAAGCGCAGTTACAATCACAGCAGTTCATTTAAAAAAACGAGAATAAATTTTTTCCGACTATTACGCGAGCATTTAAATCCTAAAAAGCGTAATAATTAAAAGCTGTGACCGTAACCGTAAACTCTTGCGGAAGACTTATTTCAACTATTTTTATAACTTACATCATTTATTATGAGTTACTAAGGAGTTCCCATAAACTCACTTAGCCTATTTCCAACTTTACATTTTTACCAATTCGAACATGTTTCACTCTAAATTTTTCTGCGACCAAACCGATCGCAACCAACCCTTCTTCTCAGATTATATTTTTGTATTACTTAATTCCCTTTTTAACAAGCTATCATACGCTCAATTCGGAGCTCATTTGCTCCGGTTATCGCCGTTTGAAGTTGGATAAGCAATTAGCCCAAACAACCCCAAAAACAACTCCAAACCACTCACATTACTCGAATTACTGCACTCAATCCGCTCAACCATTTGCTCTCAAATTTTTATCCCACAAACTAGACATCTAAAACTTCATTTTGATATATCACACGCTTAATTTGGCGGAGAAACGAAGCGGGAATTAATTTCCCAAATCCGGTCCAGAATCTGCCTCAGGTGCAGGGGCACATGGGCAGTCCGTGTTTCTCTATTTTTTTCAGGCCGAAGATCAACCCAGAATTTCCTTAAATTTTGACACAAGGTAGAGGACATCTCAACCTTCAAAATGGAGTATGGCACGTCCCTAGGGGACTTCTATGGAGGGAGATATGCTCTCCCGAAGTTCGCCTAAAATCTGCCAATTCTACAGAAAATTCGCCAGAGTTTCCTTTGTTTTTCCAATAATCCCAAATTTGTAAAAGATCATTTAAACCTCAAATGTACCTAATAAACACATGATAATACAGTAATAATCCAATGGGTGGCACACACAAGGACCAACAACGCCTTGGGGCACTTACAACCCAATCCAGTTTATAGTTATTAAACATAGAGTCCATATTAATCATTCTTAAGTAGTTGCAATCACTAACACTTTTTTCATGCATATTTCCATCATACATATTATCATAACCTAAAATAGGCCTAAGGCCCTTCCATCATAATTAGACATGCATCAATACTATTATAATATGGCTTTACAAATTACAACTTGAAACTAAAACTTCAAATTACATTCTTCTAAAATTTCAACTTAATTTAAAAGACAACATAACCAAATACATCACTACTAGACTTAGGCAAAATGGCATGAACAAGATGCTAATGAAGCTACTAATAAATACAAATGACATGTTCATGCCCTAAGTCTAGCCTAGGCCACACGGCCAACAAAATGCAAAATATGAAGCGCTCCAGCGCTCACTCTGCGGGCCTCTTGCCCGAGGCTCCTGCTCCACTGCTACCTCCTGAAATAAATGCCCCGAGACGGGGTGAGATATACGAATATATCTCAGTAACCAAGAGGTTCTGGAGAAAACTCCACCCAATGGTTCACTTCGATGCATATCAATAGAATACAACAACCACTTTGAAAACGGGGTATAGCAAGGGATTTAGAGAATGGGGAATATAAAGAAAACAAAATACGACGATACGGGATGGTAACCCCAATTCCACGTACGCCCTCGGCATATATAAGCCTATGGGTATCATCCAAGGTGTGTTCACAGAAACCACAACCATGATGCCCAAACCAACCAAAACGCCAAAGACATTCCTAGTGTGCTCCTACCCGGATCACACACCATGACCGCAGTCAACTGGAACTCCCTCCTGGAGACCTATCCAGCGGAAGTCCGAAAATGCCCGAAGGCTAATAAAACTGTCTACTGGCCAGAGACTCGGTACCGCAGTACCCATAGCAATAATGCATGCATGCTCATGTGTTCTATACTATTCATACACACTTCCTACCGTTGCCATCAACTGGCAAGGTGGAACAGAAAAGGGGAACAAGCCCCAGTACCAAGAGGTTACCTTAATTCGTGTTTCCACAAGCTCCGTAGCAGCTTATCCCTCAACTCGGTACACAGCGGAATGCCTACACAGAGGACATTCCCAATCACTCTCAGTTCAACCCATACATGTTAATTTATAATTACACATGCAATGAACCAATTTCTTACCTCAATCCACTTGGTCCCGGACCAAGGGCAATTCACTGATTCAAGATTCGGGATTCAGGTCGATGTACGGCAACCTATACAATAACGTACATCCATCAGTACTCGTCAAATAGTATCAAAACGCAAAAACACAAAAATCCTCCCCATCTTCCCTTGATGGTTCGGCCATTGTAGTGTAAATGTGAGATTTATTTTTCTAAATTTTCTTTCTCATTTTGTTACGTCTCATTAGGTTGTCAATAAGCCAATTCAAGTGCCGGTTCGTCATTTTCGCGTCGGATTACATCAGGAAGCGAAAACCGCAAAATCCCCCCTTTTTCCCTTGGAGGTTCGGCCATATAGGTGTTAATTGGGGATTTATTTTTCTAAATTTTCTTTCTCATTATAGTACCCATCCTTGGGTTGCCATAAGGCCATTTCAACTGTCGTTTCGCCGTTTTATGTCTTTTAAGCATCGTTTCGCTAAATATTTCGCTCTAGGTTCATTTATGCCAACTAAACCACTTATTATTTTTCCATTGATTCTAACACTTGCCAATCACAACACAACCCATCTAAGCACTATATAACTACACAAATCATCATCCAAATCATTTTTCATCATCAATTCACTCATTTTTCCTCAAAGGTTCGAATCTTGCCCTATGACATTCCAAAGAATTTCCATTCAATTTTAATCACTCCAACCTTCACACAACCTATCATATCATCATACCATCATGCCACAATTCATCAAACAAGTCTCAACACCAAAATTCACAAGTCCAAAATCATGATCATCAAATTTTTCTAAGTTAAATTCATCAATTTTCACCAATAAATTTCATCGCATTTCTAGCTTTAATACATCATTCTAACACATTATCATCTAATACACATTTTCAAATTGAGCTCTCTAACGTCACTATTCATCATATCAAAGTTTAGGTTTTCAAAATCAAATCATCACCATCAACCATTTAAAATGCAAGAACACTCACCCAAATGGAAGGTACAAGGCTCCTCCTAACTATACTCCACCATTGGAGCACTTGGAAGCTCCAAGAACACAAAATTCCTCACCAAAACCGCAGCTGTAAATGGCCAAGATCTCCTCACACACGCGATTTCAAGGCTCAAGAGTGGTATCAATGTGTTTAGGAGGTGTTTTCCAACAAGTTTCAAGACAAAAATCGTTGGATTCGGTGGAGATTTGACCAAGTTATGGAAGAAAGAAAGCTTGAGCAATTCTTGGCCATGGAGGGGCTGCTGCACGCGGGAGAGAAGAGAGGGAGGAGAGAGAAAGTGTGAAAAAAAAGGTGAGTTTGACTCACTTAAGTCACAGGCGGGTCCCACACGCGTTTTAACTTTAATCAATCACCTAATTTCAACCACAAATTCATGACCTACATATTTTTCTTGTTCATGTCATATTTTTGTTTCCCAAAAATACTGATAAAATTTTCACGCTTATCGGTACAATTATACCGCAGTATTTTTACACCGGAAAATCACTATTCATCAATTTTTCCCAAAATGACTCAATTCCATCAAATTTCATCAAAATCATATTTCCTAACTCAAAAAAACATTTACAACTCATATTTGAAACCTAGAGCTCAAAACTCAATCGGCACGTTTTACGGTGCAATCGTACCGCGGTATTTTTACCCGCGAAAAACACTATTCACTGATTTTTCTGAAACTTGCCTGTCCACTCAATTTTTCGTTCTGAACCCATTTCCAGGGTTATTTTTACCATCTGAGACCTTCTACTCAATTTTTATCTTCCTAGGGTTGCGTGTTGGCTAATTACCGTTTTGCCCTTTCTTTGTATTTTGGCCTAATCTTTTGGATTTTCACTAATCCATCACTTGATTGCTCACTTAATATTTTAATTACTTGATTTAAAATTGTGAGGTGTTATACTAACCTTTCGAATTTGACCATATGCAATGAGCTCAGAGGACAAGCTCATAAATTGGTGCTTTCTGTTCCAAATCTCAGTTCTCTTACTATCCTACGTGATCCTATTCACCAAATATTCTTTGCATGCAATCTTTCTTTTCTTAAAGAAGTAAATATTGATGCTGTTTTTCCTCGGAAGAAAGATTTAGTCATCATAAGCTGGCTAAAAATGCTCCCAAATGTAAAAATAATGACGCTCTCTTCAACTATCCTTCATATGATACAAAATGTAAGTTACTTTAGTAAAAAATTTCCTTTCCTTTCTGTTTGGCTTATTTTTTGTATGCATTCTTATGTCAAAATTTGTGCAGTTATTCAATCTCGCATTTCTAATTATGTAGGATCTCTCAAATCCTGATTCAATGAGAACTCAACCTCCTTGCTTTGTTAGTTTGGAGTCATTGAAAGTGAAAATGTATTCATCTGCACGTCTATGTTATGAGCAAGTAAGCAGGGCAGTGACGTACTTACTTCAAAACTCTCCACTGGCCAGAGTTGATATCATAAATTGCTGAAAGTGATATCCATGCTTAACTCTTTAGGTAGATATTTTTCCAATTATTCAGTTTTTACCTCATTTAATGCTTCCCTCTCTACCTATATCATGAACTCTATTTATGTTTTATCATTGGTCTTTTTTAGTTTTTTATTTTAATCAATATGTTTGTTTTGTAGTAGTTTCCCTTCTAAAATGTCATGTCAAGTTGTTTGTGATAGAGGCAGACTCCCTTATGTGTTCCTGCTGCCTTGGCCTTATATATTATCGTATTGCTTTTGCAATGTGGTGTGGTGTAGATATCTATACTCTGCTTGCATTCTTCAGCAGGCAATTTGTAAAAAAATTTAGAAGTGGCTGCTACACCCAGGGCACGATATATTATGTTTAGAATGGAATTGATATTGGACTTTACGGTTTTCTTTTTCCATGGTTAGAAATTCGACTCCTCCAAACAGTGAATTATTTGTTTGGGTGCGTCTTAATTCATAGCAAAGGTTAACTGAATCTCAGTTTGAAAGTTTTATCTTCCTTCTTGATCGCGCATCTCGGTACTGATTGCCATTTTATTTAACATATTCGGTATAATTATAATATGCGTAATGTTTGTGATTATTTTGAAAATTTTAGTTTGTAAATTCTTTGTATTACTTTGAGCTAGTAAAGGTTATTGCTCACCTTCCGTGTGGATTTAAGGGACAGCGCAGTGGGCTTGCACGTAACGCTAGTGTGCTTATCTTATTGAATTGTAAATGAATCAAGATTCAAGACATTGGGTAGCTTGTGTGCCAGCTTGACTTAGAGCGCATTTGTTTCAACTTTCAAGAAAAAGTAACTTTTATCTCTTCCTTATTTTAAAAGTGTTTTTTACAAAAGTTAAAGCTATTTATATTTTTATAAAAATATTTAATTTTAAAAAAAAATATATGACTTTTGGCTTCTGTTTTTTTTTTTATAAGTTAAAATTTTTAGCTTTTAAAAAAAGTAAGTTTTTGACTTTTTTTGTGACTTCCGTTTTTTTTAAAAGCAGACATCTAAACGAACTTAAAGTGAAAATTGTTTTTTTTTTTTTTTTTGAAAAAAAGTAGTTTTTTGAGAGAAAAAAGTCAATCCAAACGGGCTCTTACTTTCGATTCTAGCTTACATTTTCGATTCTAGCTTACATTTGAGTAAATGTCAACATGTATCATATTAGGTCCGTGATATTTTGTATGGATAATATATTTAAGATTATTTAATTGAGTTGAACTTGGATATAAGCATAGTAGTTTGAGATGATTATGATGGTAATTGAGGAATGACTGATGAATATGGTTATTTGCACTGGGTGGGTATAATTTAAAGCATGCAAGAATGACGCGAATTATCCCAAAAGACTTTCTTTCTTATTGGGTATAATTGACTCTTTATGTGTTCTAAACCAGTTATTTAGATTTTTTTTTTTTTGTAAATTAGATTTGCTTTAACAAATTAACAATTGATGGGATATCAAAATAATATAAACCATTAAAAAGATTTTTACCCAACATTTTAAGGTTTTGGGTTGAAGTAATTTTTTACATGATATCGGAGCTTTAGTGACCAGAAAGTCATGAGGTCGATTTTCAATGCCCCTACTTGTGGAATTAAATAAGCATAAGGTAAAGAAAAAATTAAAAAAAAGGTCTATGCAATATCCACGTTTCAAGTCCAAAGAGCTCTTAGGTGATGGGGTGTAATAGAAAATAATATAAATCATTAAAAAGATCTTTACTCAATACCTTAAGATTTTGGGTTGAAGTGGTTCTTTACAGAGATATTCAGCTTAATATTATATTAATAGATGGTAAACTTGATATTCATCATTATATGGTGTCTATATATTATATTGATATATTTTACATACCAATATTTGCTGTATTTTTTATGCATTGTCGCATATGGCAGGTGGAGTCTAATTGCAATGTGAAAGGTTATATCTACAAAAATTTTGTTTACAAACAACACTGTCTGACTGGTCATACACTAATCAACAGTGTATGACCGGTCATACTTAATGTAATTTATAAAAAGAAAATTGTAAGCAGATCCTTCTCCAATTGCAATATCTGCCCTCTAATCGCATTTTGAAAGTAAAAAATGATCCATGATCCTATATCGAAGTTCTATCTATCATGACCCTAACTGTAAAGTAGGATTGAAGCTTCTTGATTCTATGATTATTGCAAGAAAAAATTCATAGTTAGGAAGTCGTTGATGTAAAAAAATAACATTAATATAGATGTTAACAACTCGGTCGAGATATTGGGTCACTGGATCATTGGTTCAATCGAGTTCAACCGAATTTACTGTTCACATATCAAAAAATATATAAATATTATTTATATTAAAAATTCACATAAGAAAACTATTAATGAGCTTCAAAAAATAAATTGATTCTCAATGATAGCAAATATTATATACTTTTAGGCTTTTAGCTCTAGACTATATCTTAACATTGGATTAAAATTGCAATGTAAGCTAAATGCACTTTTTGTGCCTTGACATAACACAGATAAACTAAATCATGATAACAAATGGTAGACATGAAATATACACTAAGGAGAAAGTGTTCACCATTGAGATGAGACCATCAGTATTTATCTCCACTTAACTTCTAGATATCATTATTAAGATGCAACTAAATTACATAAATGAAATGTACTAATCCAAAATACCTTCTTATTTTTACCTTACCTTTTAATTATATTTACCATAAAATATGAGTATGATTTAATTCAAGAGTTCTCAGCAACTAAAAAAAAAGATTTACAAAAAAAGAAGAAGAAGAGGGTCAATCGTCTAACCTTGGTTAA
The DNA here is from genome assembly GCF_033153095.1 of Gastrolobium bilobum. Lineage (NCBI taxonomy): Eukaryota > Viridiplantae > Streptophyta > Magnoliopsida > Fabales > Fabaceae > Gastrolobium > Gastrolobium bilobum. Next base: position 24,177 of record NW_026897945.1, on the reverse strand, counting down.
CCGGGTCGCCGAGTCTCGGCCGGATTAACCGATCCAAATCGAGTTGACTACAGAACTGGTCCAAGAGACCGCTTGGACCGGGGAACCCACAGGTCATCGAGACCCGGTCGACCCGACCGGATTGAGCCGATTTTTAAAACACTGTTGGTATATGCTTTCCATCAAGAGAACATAAGTGACAATGAACAAAAAAACCATTCCTTTTTTGTTACAAAATGTTAAGGGTTTAATGTCTCTCATATTGTAGGAGATAAAATTATCTCTGTCACACAAAAGTGTGTGGGGTCCATATTTTTTTCTTTTTCTCTTTTCTTCGCCTAAACCCACATGACCCTGCACATTTTTATGTGTATGAGATAATTTTTCTCCTACAACAAGAAAAATATCAAAGCCACCTCAGCCCTAGATAGCTCACAATACTAGCATTGTTGCTACCTTATGCATGGCAGGCCGACATCCCAATATTAGACATCAAAGTGTCATATGCCTTTTGCCTTTACAGGTACCCAATATATCACATTGGGATCTTCCCCTCACTTTTCCCATGCTCAGCAGCTGCAAAGCGCCCTGCCTCAGCATAGCCAGGCTGATTTTGGCTCTTCCCCATAATAGTTGACTTGACTCTCTCTACCACTGGGTTGGAACCTATAAATACCCTTTTTCCCACGACACCGGCATCAGATCATGAGCCGTTATGTTGTCAACTTGGAGAGTCATTGTAGCCATTAAACACCATTCCCCCTTGATACACGAAACACTTGGGAACACTTTTCACGGTCTTGGTTGTAAGAACCTGCACCGTTAATTAAGAAATTTAATTAATTAACTATGCAAAAATAGGAAATGATTCCATAATTGACCCTAATAATTATTATAAGGCTTATATAATAATAGTAAGTGATTAAGAATGCTGAAAGTCGTTTTTCGGAAGAAAAGTGCAGATACCGGTTCTGCTAGTCGGTATAAGTGTGTACCGAAAAAGTATCCCAGAAAATTATAATAAGTGTATGATAATTACTAGAATATTATATAGGACTTGTAAAACGAGTTTCAAGTTAAAATAATGAGAATTGGTGTCAGAAACTGATACTGGCTATGAAAAGCGCGTACCAGAAAAGTGCTCCGAAAAATATATTGAAAATATGATAAATCTTAGAAAACTGCGTAGTTTCAGAATCCTGAGTTTGGGATTAAAATGCTAAGCGTAGAAATTAAAGTTAATACTGTGTGTTTTATTTAAAAGTAGCTATATATACTCATTTAAGGGCACATTGCCCTAAATACCAGATTTTCCAGCGTGAGAATTAGGGAGGCTGATCAGTTTGGGCTGTTCCTTTGGGTTCTTCTCCATTTTCTTGAGCCAAGAAGTGATCTTTCTTGGTTTTCTTCACACTTTCCCTTGGGGAAACACTTGGTTGGGTGTGATGGTCTCTTGTGAGTGGGAAAGGAACTTATTTTCTGAGTTGGTTTCTGTTTTGTGAGGATTGTTGGGGCTGTTTTATGGGTTTGAGTGATTAGTCACTTGGTAGTGGCATTCTTGAGTTCCAAGTTGTGAGTTTGTGGGGAAAGACATCATCTTGTGGTGTTAAATTCGTGGTGTTTGGAAGTCAGAACCTGTGTGCCTTGTTGGAAGCTCCAAGGAGGAGTCTTTTCTGAGTTTTAACCTCTTGGAGGTATACCATGATCACTCTTTGTCATTTTGGAGTCTTAAGCTTGTTTAATCTATTAAAAATAGGAACTTTAACCATTTTAGTAAAAGAATGTGTTTTTGGGTTCATAACATGTTGGTGATTATCTGTTTAGGGAGTCATTGGACTCCCAATCGCTTTTGGACCTTTAAATTTGGGATTATGCAGAAGTTGGCTCGAATTTTTGCATTCTGTTGAAGAAGTATTCGAATACTTTTCGTGTAGTATTCGAATACTTGTTCATCAGGTAGTCGAATACTTTTCTGGGAAGAGAAGTATTCGGATACCTTTGAAGAAATATTCGAATACTGGAAAGTATTCGAATACAGTAAGGTTTGGTATTCAGATACTGAGGTATTCAGATACTGGGGGGAAAAGTATTCGGATACTTGTGAGTATTCGAATACTTTAATGGAAGTAATCGAATACTTTCTGGAGACAGGGAGTATTCGAATACTCATTGAGGAGTATTCGAATACCTCCTGCAGAAAATGCATAAAATGACTTATAATGAGATGGAAAGCCTTAATCACTTAATGTAACCTTGATAGATGGTTATTGATGATTACTTACTGTATAAACAGATTATGATTGTACTGTTTGCGGGCTTTGAGCTAGTGTGGACTCTTGCCTTGGATAGTTAGCTTGCAAGGTAAGCATTCGTGTCCTCGGTTTCGCCATGTTGTGGTTCCACCATGTCCCATGGGGGTATGGTATATGCATGTTGTGTTACATGCTTTTGATGTTTTGGAAATGCTGTTGAGCTATTGTATGTTAGTGCCTTGTTGATATGCATGGAGGTGTTCCACCTATACGGTAAGCCTGAGTATGTAGAACATACAATAGGGTGAGGCTGTGGGTGAGGTGCAAGCGATGTTCCTTGTACTACATGTACGGAATAGACGTATTCCTACATTTCTCTGGCCAGTAGATAGTGATAAACACACATGCCATAGATATCTGTTGCACTGCATAGTTTTGAGAACTTATACTGATGTAAATGCTTTTAGAACTTATATTGCACATGTAAGTGAGCTTGGGGTGGAAGATCCTTGAGGACCTCTTGTTTTACTGAGATTTCTAGTTTAGAGATCTCACCCCACGTTTGGGGCGCTTATTTCAGGTTCAGGTAATGTTGAGACCTTAGGCGGCAGGAGGCCGGAGCTGAGTTAGATTTGCTGTTATTTATGCTGACATGTTGGATGCTGGATTTGCATGCTGATTATATGTTTATAGCTTCAGTTTATGTTTATGGAGTTTTATGTTGAAACTTGTTGTTTACGCTGTTTATTTGGTGAGCATGGGGATTGTCTATGACACCTAGTATTGTTTATGTCTTAAGTCTGTCGGGAGTTGTAATAATGTATCAGGATATTGTCCGGATTACGAGATGTAATGCTGTGATTTAGATACGCACTTTATTTATATATTGAGTAATTTCAGAAGATGTCTTATTGCAATTTACATACAGGTGATATTTTATGAAATTGATTAAGTAATCAACTTGGCTAAGTTTAATGACGTCATAATTGAAAAGAAAAAGAATATTCCGCAAATTTTAATTAAGCACCGCTTAATACGATGTAATGTAAATATTCCGGGTATACACGGGGTGTTACATTGGTCCTCGCCATTGCTGTGCCAGGTACCCCTATAGTAACCATCACACCCATCCGGGTTATATATTTGACTTTCTCCCTCTGAGCTCTTGAAGGTTTATTGATCTAAGACCTTAACTCTTGGAAAAATCTAATAAAATATAAACATGCTATTAGAGAACATACATAGAAAATTCATACTTTTGTAACCTAACCCAAAAGATGGTGATACAGAGTTGAACTCTGTAACAGAAGTAACGAACCAAATGTTTGTTTTATTTCTTCAATGAATGAGATTGATACACTAATCAGTTTTATTTATACTACACCTTACAAGTGCTACGCTGGCCAATATCTAACTAACCCTACTAACTACCCAATAGCACCTCTAGAGCGCACATACAAAGCCTCCCCTTAATCCTATTGGACGTAGTCTTTTACCCATATTGGTCCACTTCTTAGCTTTGTTTTTCTTCCACTTGAATCAGCAACTCCTTCACCCGTATCAACTACCCTCCCTTCGAACGCCACCTTGTTGTTGCGAACTCGGCAAGTGTACCGATCGTTCCAAGTAATAAGTGATAAGTAGAGTATTGCCTCCACGAGGATTGAGGCACCAAATTTATTATATCTATTCTTTTATTGTTGGATTAATAAAATCGGTTTAGAGAACAATTGTTGTTTATGAAAAATAAGAACAAATTAAGAAAGTAAAGAAAGCTTTCAAGATTCTTTTTAAAATCCAGAACACAATATTAATGATTGAGAGAATATATGAGGAAATATTATGGTAAAGAGAAACAAACACCTTTATGATCCTCACCTTGTAGCATGAATTAACGTTTACATTTAATTATCCAATTGGTCAAACGATTCAATATCTTTCATTCAGTTGGTTAAACCCTAATTCCGTAATGACTATAACCTTATTAACTCTATTAGAATCCTAATCCCTTAGAAATTCCTTTTCAAGTTAAGACTTAGAATCAGTGAATCCTTAACGTTTGCGGTTCATGTAGCCTATCCCTAGTGCATACCTGAACATTTATTTTACCATTTGTCATGAAATAGAATCCCAATATCCCTATTGTAAACCCTAACCCTCGCGATCCCAATAGATTGATCAGTTCTAGAAGAATTATAAGATGTAGAATGTAAGAACCCGCACCGTTAATTAAAAAATTTAATTAATAAATTACGAGAAAATAGGAAATGATTCCATAATTGACCCTAATAATTATTTATGAGGCTTAATAATCGTAATAAGTGATTAAGAATGCTGAAAGTCGCTTTTCGGAAGAAAAGTGCAGATACCGGTTCTGCTAGTCGGTATAAAGGCGTGCCGAAAAAGTATCCCAGAAAATTAATGTAAGTGCACGATAATTACTAGAATAATATGTAGGACTTGTAAAACGAGTTTCAAGTCCAAATAATGAGAACTGATGCTAGAAACCGGTAGTGGCTTTGAAAAGCGCGTACCAGAAAGTTGCTCAGAAAATTATAAGAAAAATATGATAAATCTTAGAAAATTATGTAGTTTTAGAATCCAAAGTTTGGGAATAAAATGCTAAGCGTAGCAATTAAAGTTAATAGTGTGTGTTGAAGTGTGTTTGGGCTATAAATACTCCCATTATGGGCACAAAACCCTAGGATCAGATTTCTATTCGTGAGTAACTTGGAGGCTGACCAGAAAACACTCCTTCCTTGCCTTCTTCACCATTTCTTGAGCAAGCATTCACCTTTGATGCTTGTTCTTCCGTTTAAACACTTGGTGAAGGTGAGGGTTGGCCTTGGGACTACATTGGGGTGGTGGTGTTTCGGAGTTAGAGAACCTGTGTGAGGGAGTTTGAAGAGTTGTGTTTGCTGTTCTTGAGGGGTGTGACCTTTTGTTGGAATTTTGATGCTTCAAGGTGTCTTCTTGTTGAGTAAAAGAGTCATCTTGTGTTCATTTTCGTGCATTCTCTTGTGACAGTAGCTTGAGACTGATTGTGAGCTCCAAGAGCATCTCCATTTGCTGTTTTTGAGCTGTGGTATGTGTACCAACCTTTAACTTGAGTTTTAAGGCTTAAAAATGGTACCTTGATGCATCTAATGACTAAAAGATGATAACTTGTTGTTGGGTAATGTTGAACACACCTAGAAATGCATGATTAGGTGTATAAAATCGGTAAAAGGGAACCTTTTAGGGATATCTTCACGAAAATGCAGAAACTGCATTCTGTCGTGAGATATCCGGATATTTGTCTAACGGATATCCGGATATTGGATATCCGGATACGTGGTTTTGGGATATCCGGATATTGGATATCCGGATATATGAATCTGTATATCCGGATATGGACAGTGAGATATCCGGATATTCTGGGATTTCGCAGAACAGCAGCTGTGCTGTGTGTACAGTAGGCTATTGGGGGTTTGTGGACCCTAGTTTGATGAAGTTGAACTTCTGTATTTAATGGATTAAGCCAGAATCAAGGGATTAAGGGCTTGTGGCTTTGTTAGAAGCTTTAAGACTTGAAAACGTAATGAAAAGGCATTGTCTTTAATTTGTATGCATGTGGTACATGTTATTGATTTATGTTTGGTCCATATCAGATTGTGATCTGCTGTGATTGGACTTTGAGCTTGTGGCATTGGATAGCTAGCTTAGAGGTAAGCTTTCGTGTCCTCGGTTTAGCCATGTTGTGGTTCCACCATGTCCCATGGGGGTATGGTTTATGCATGCTGTGTACATGCTTTTGGATATTTGATATGTTGATTGAACTTTACATGTACTGGCTTTTAATATGCATGTGTTGTTTCATCTTGACGGGAAGCCTGAGTATGTAGCGCCATACAAGATGGTGTACCGGGGTAAATGCAAGTGGTACTTGCACGGTGTGCAGGTGATAGACGTATACCTGCACTGTCTCTGGCCAGTAGATTAGTATTGACACACATGGCATGATTATCTGCTGCATTGCATTGTTTTAGAAATGATAAATGATAAATTGCTTTTGAACTTATATTGCACATGTAAGTGAGCTTGGGGTGGAAGATCCTTGAGGACTCACTGACTTACTGAGATTTCTAGATTAGAGATCTTACCCCACGTTTGGGGAATGCTTATTTCAGGATCAGGTAGTATGGGTACTGATGCCTCAGGCGGCAGGAGGCCAGAGCTTAGCTGATTATGTTTTACTGCTTTATGTTAGCATGACTGGATTTGGGATGCTGTTTATGTTTTCCGCTATTTATGATATGTTGTTGTTGAGACTGATGTTGGGCATGTTGCCTTATTTGAGTAAGCATGGGGATTGTCCATGACACTTTCTGTTAGTACTTTTAGATTGGAGTTGTATAACTGTTAGATGGTCCGGTCTGCATTGTTTAGTTTCGTGACTAGAGCCACACTAATATCATCTATGTTATGAGGTATTTCAGTTAGCTGTTTTATTGCAATTACATACAGGCGATGTTTTATTAATTTATTATTAAGCAAGTTGGTAATGTTAATGGCATCATAATTGAAAAGAAAAAGTAATTCCGCATTTTAATTAAGCGCAGCTTAATACAATATTATGATAACATTACCGGATATATACGGGGTGTTACATTTATGGTATCAGAGCAATGGTTTGAGGGAAAAGCCTGTATGTATTGCAATTGCTAGGTTGTTGGTTGTGTCTGTCTTTGTGTTTACTCCGTCGAATTTTATTATGATGCTGCGTATGTGATCACATTGCGTGAGCCTGATCAACTCATGATGTGTGTAACTTGTGCAGAGTCATGGTAAGATCCGGGAGAACACGAGACACTTCTGAGGATCAAGCAGATCCTATTCTGACTGCATTGGCTGAGATGCAGGCGGCTAGGTTAGCCGATCAGGAGGCCACTAGATTGGCCAACGCGGCAATGATGGAAGCTGTTCGCGAGGCGAACCGGATAGCCGCAGCTGAGGTTCGTGAAGCGAACCGGAGGACCACTGAGGAAGTCCTCGAGGCGAACAGGATGGCGAACATGACGATGATGAGAGTCATGTTGGAGGAGATGAGGGCTGGTCCTGTTGTAGGCCATGCTCCACCACCACCGCCACCGCCTCCACTAGTGTTCAGGAGGAGAGCCATAGTCACATCGGCAGTGCTACTCATGCCGCTGAGACGGGGGAGCCCCTTGTGGGGATTGCTGAGGATCGTGATGTGATTGATCGCCGGCTGAATGCTTTCAGAAAGCATAAGCCACCTGTGTTTGAGGGGTTTCCGGATCCTATTGCTGCTGCGAGATGGCTAGAGTCGCTGATAAGATTTTTCGGGTCATGCAGTGTACAGACCCACAGAAGCTGATGTTCTCGACTTACATGCTGGAGGGCGATGCCCATGAGTGGTGGACGCACACCTCTCGTGCTTTTGAGAGGCAGGGCCGTGTCATGACGTGGCCATTCTTTGAGGAGTGCTTTCTGGGCCGATACTTTCCCTATGATGCGCAGGAGAGAAAGCAGGGAGAGTTTGATCGTTTGGTACAGGGCTCGATGTCTGTTGATGAGTACCTGGCTAAGTTTAATGAGCTAGTGAAGTTTGCACACTTCAGGATGGTTCCTCCTACTCCGTTGTTTCTGGCAGCTAAGTTTCGCAGGGGACTTAGTGAGGTGATTGCTGAGCATCTTGCTGGTGCTGCTTCGAGGGACTTTGGTACACTGGTACAGCAGTGTAAGGACATCGAGGATGTTTGCGTGGCAAGCAAGGCCAAGAGGGCCAAGGTTGAGGAGAGCAAGGGAACAGGCGGTTCCACTCCTGCTCCTACTTCTTGGAAGGACATGAAGTTTGCTGGAAAGGGCAAGGATAAACAGTTAGCGACTAGGCGGGCGCCTGGTCAGTTCAAGAGAGCTGCTTCACAGCAGGAGAGTTCTGCTAGGCCTCCTACCCCTCCGAGATGTTCGGGATGTGGGAAGGAGCATGTGGGACGCTGTGCTACGGGGCAATTGTTGTGCTTCAAGTGTGGCAAGGAGGGCCACTTCTCTAGAGATTGTCTGTCGTCGACAGCGAGAGCTGCAGCTGTTCAGGCAGTTCCTTTTCAGATGGTTCCGATGGCATCTTTTTCGGCACCTGCAGTGCCACCCTCTGTTGGACGAGTTTACACCTTGGATGGGCAGCAGTCGGACCGCGCTCCGAACCTTGTCAGAGGTACTGTGTCTATTGGTGGTTTTGTTTTGATACATTGTTTGATTCTGGGGCTATGCATTTGTTGTTGCAACCCCGATTGCTTGGGGCTTGAGTTGCCCATGTCTGTGCTTTCTCCACTGTTGCGGGTGACTACCGCCACCGGAGAAATTTGTGATTCTACCACTGTACATCGCGATGTAGCGTTTCAGTGGGACAGCTATGAGTTCTCAGTGGATCTGATAGGATTGCCGATGGACAAGTTGGAAATCATCCTTGGCATGGATGGATTGCCCAATAGTTGTGCGTGATTGATTGTTTGGTTGTTGTGCTTAGCGCGTGGTGATGTCTCCGTGTGATTCCACAGCTAGTTCCTCGCCATATATCTCATTGCTGCAGGCCAGGGGAGCTTTGCGAGCAGGGGCATTCGGATATGTCATGTTGGGAGGTTTGGTGAGTGGGACACAGGAGGATATCACTGGCATTCCTGTGGTGAAGGAATTCCTCGAGGTGTTCCTGAGGAGATTCCTGAGTTTTCGCCACAGCGGGAGATAGCGTTCTCCAGTGAGTTGTTGCTTGGTGTGGGTCTATTGCATTAGCCCCATACCGAATGTCGCCGCCATAGTTGGCCGAGTTGATGTTGTGTTCTGAGGGTCTTTCAGCGAAAGACTTCTTCGACCGAGTATGTCTCCTTGGGAGCACCGGTCATTTTGTTGTAAGGTAGGTTGTCTTACGCCATTACTTAAGCGTGATGGTGCTCTGTTTGAGGATGTGAAATTCTCTTCAGGGAAACTGAGTGTGTAACACTTAGAATTGGTGGCAAGGCCACATGTGATCTTGTATATGCGAGGCAGTGCATGTACAAGTAGCTTGTGAGTTGAGTGGTCTCCATGACTCTAGAATCTTATGTTGAGTTTGTTATACTTCGTAAGTAGATGGCATGTTAACACCAGGGGTAGTGTTAAGCATGAAATGACTACCATGAACTGTACTAATAAATCAATATTATTTCACCTCTGACTAACTCTCAATTTTGCAGATACCACGAAGATTGAGGTATACCGTTACATAGAGTTTTTTTTTAGCTAATATGTTACTGAAATTGAAATTTTGCAGGTGTACGTGGACTAAGGTATGTTATATGTAAATAAGTTGGTTAACTAACAAGTATTGGTGGAATTGAACATGATTATGAGTTAGTACTTTGAAATGTATATGAATTTATTTTGAGGATATTGATTGAAATTGCTAGTCTTGTTGAGGTTAGAGTCATGGAATAAGACCCAACTCACTCGCGTGTTGTGTAGTGTGAGTTTGTGGGGTAGGTCACCTCTATTGAGGGAATGACTGAGGATCCCACAGAATCGGATGACGTTGTAACGTCATTGTGAAACTTCGAGTTCTGACGGTGACCTCTTTGTTTGAGGATGCACTTCTCGAGTTTGAGACTGTGAGAGTCAGGAAGGCGCTCTTGGAGAAGATCCATGAGGCGTTTTTGCAGAGAGAGTGTCTCGATTGCGTGAAGAACCAAGACGGTGTGTCTTGGAATGAGGATGAACTTCTGTTGTTTCAGAAGCGGATTGTGATTCCTCGAGGTCCGTTGACCGAAGAGGTTATGGCAGAGGGTCATAAGGGACAGTTTACTGTTCACCCTGGTGCTACTAAGATGTTTCAAGACTGGAAAAGAGTTCCTGGTGGCCAGGAATGAAGAAGGACACAGCTGTGTATGTGTCCAAGTGTTTGTTTTGTCTGATAGGTGAAGTTTGTACACCAGAAGCCGTCTGGTGAACTTCAATCTCTTGAGGTACCGCAGTGAACGTGGGAAGGTATTTCCATGAACTTCGTGTTGGGTCGGCCTAAGACCCAGGCTGTTAATGACTCTCTTGGGTCATTGTGGACAGATTATCTAAGTCTGCCCACTTTCTTCCAGTAAAGGTGAGCTTCTCGTCAGAGCAGTTGGCCATACTGTATGTTCGCGAGATTGTGAGGCTTCACGGGGTTCCCGTGAGTATCATCAGTGATAGGGACCCGAAGTTCACATCTCGGTTCTGGGAGGAGCTGCTGAGAGCTTTTGGAACTCAGTTGAGACTGAGTACAACCTATCACCCTCAGACTGTGGAACAGACTGAGCGGACCCTTCGGATCTTGGAGGACATGTCGAGGGCGTGCACCTTGGAGCCCGGCAAGGGATAGGTATCTGTCATTGGTAGAGTTTTGTGTTTGTGTGTTCCTTGCCAGCCTGGGTGTGGGACCCTACGAGGCGCTGTTTGGTAGGAGGTGTCATACACCTACCTGTTGGTCTGAGGTTGGAGATCAGAGTTGTTTAGATTGGACCTTGTCCGATTTTCCATCTGTCGGGTCAGATGATCAGAGGAAGCTGATGCAGGCGTAGAGCCGTCAGGAGAACTACGTTGTTGTTGAGCATCGTTCACTGGAGTTCAGTGAGGGTGAGCACGTGTTTGTGAGACTTTCACCTGTCACCGGTGTAGGTCGGGCACTCGGAGTGAGGAAGCTGAGCCCGCGATATATTGGGCCATACCAGATTCTTGGTAGAGTAGGACCTGTTGCCTACCGGCTTGCCTTGCCTCCGAACCTGGCCAACATCCACGACGTGTTTCACGTGTCTCAGCTTCGGAGGTACATAGCAGATCCATCGCACGTGGTGCAATCGGATGATGTGGAAGTTCGGGAGAACTTAAAGACTCCCGTAGGACCACTAAAGATTCTCGATTGTGGCGAGAAGCAGCTGAGGAGCAAGATCATTCCGATGATCAAGGTGCAGTGGACCGGAAGGACTCCTGAGGAGTGTACTTGGGAGCGTGAGGACGAGCTTCTCCGGCAGCACCCCGAGTTTCGACCAAGTATGTTTCTGATTTTGAGGTCAAAATCCTAAAAAGGTGGGGTGAATGTAAGAACCCGCACCGTTAATTAAAGAATTTAATTAATAAATTACGAGAAAATAGGAAATGATTCCATAATTGACCCTAATAATTATTTAAGAGGCTTAATAATCATAATAAGTGATTAAGAATGCTGAAAGTCGCTTTTCGGAAGAAAAATGCAGATACCGGTTCTGCTAGTCAGTATAAATGTGTACCGAAAAAGTATCACGGAAAATTATAGTAAGTGCATGTTAATTACTAGAATAATATGTAGGACTTGTAAAACAAGTTTCAAGTCCAAATAATGAGAACTGATGCTAGAAACCGGTACTGGCTTGGAAAAGCGCGTACCAGAAAAGTACTTAGAAAATTACGAAACAAATATGATAAATCTTAGAAAATTATGTAGTTTCATAATCCAAAGTTTGGGATTAAAATGCTAAGCGTAGCAATTAAAGTTAATACTGTGTGTTTAAGTGGCTTGGGCTATATATACCCTTATTAAGGGCACAAAACCCTAGAAAACAGTTTCTCTACGTGGGTGAGGGGCTGGTCAGCTGCTGGTTCCACTGTTACATTGCTTTACCACCATTTTGTGAGCTTTGTGACCTCTCTTCCTCCTTTTCTCTTCACTTTGTACCTTGGGTGAGTGGGAGAGATCATTGTGAGTGTGAAAGGAGCTCTTTTCTGAGTTGCGGTGGCTGTGGGAGCTGAGTTGTTTTCTGGTTTGGTGGCATTCTTGTTGAGGAGTGTTGTTCTTGGCTTGTGAGGCTTCAAGGAGCTTCCTTTGTGAAGAAAGATCCTTGCTTGGGTGGTATTTTCGTACACCCTTGAAGTCAGCACCTTGGGAGCTGATTGTGAGCTCCAAGAGCACCTCCAACCTCTGTTTTGAGCTTTGGTAAGCCTTGTCACCTTTGGTCTTGAGTCTTTGAACTTAAAAATGAAAGCTTGATGCATGTTAAGGCTTAAAGATGATAACTTGTTGTTGAGTAATGTTGAACACACCTAGAAATGCATGTTTAGGCGCTTTAAATCGGTAAAAACCCAACCTTGGAAGTATATCTTCACGAAATGCATTTTTTGCATTCTGTCGTGAAATGGGTTTTGAGTATCCGGAATAGATATCCGGATCAGGATTCTGGATATCCGGATATTGCATATCCGGATACGTCCAGTGAGATATCCGGATATTGCATATCCGGATATGGTCCCGAGGAATATCCGGATATTCTGGGATTTCGCAGAATAGCAGCTGTGTTGTGTGTACAGTAGACTATTGGGGGTTTGTGGACCCTAGTTTGATGAAGTTGAACTTCTGTATTTAATGGATTAAGCCAGAATCATGGGATTAAGGGCTTGTGGCTTTGTTAGAAGCTTTAAGACTTGAAAACGTAATGAAAAGGCGTTGTCTTAATATTGTATGCTTGTGGTGCATGTTGTTGATGTATTGTTGGTCCATAACAGATTATGAATCTGCTGTGTTTGGACTTTGAGCTGTGGACTCTTGGCTTTTGGAGTTAGCTTGCAATGTAAGCTTTTGTTTCCTCGATTTAGCCATGTTGTGGTTCCACCATGTCCCATGGGGGTATGGTTTATGCATGCTGTGTACATGCTTTTGGATATTTGATATGTTGATTGAACTTTACATGTAATGGCTTTTAATATGCATGTGTTGTTTCATCTTGACGGGAAGCCTGAGTATGTAGCGCCATACAAGACGGTGTACCGGGGTGAATGCAAGTGGTACTTACACGGTGTGTAGGTGATAGACGTATACCTGCACTGTCTCTGGCCAGTAGATTAGTATTGACACACATGGCATGATTATCTGCTGCATTGCATTGTTTTAGAAATGATAAATGATAAATTTCTTTTGAACTTATATTGCACATGTAAGTGAGCTTAGGGTGGAAGATCCTTGAGGACTCACTGAATTACTGAGATTTCTAGATTAGAGATCTTACCCCACGTTTGGGGAATGCTTATTTCAAGATCAGGTAGTATGGGAACTGATGCCTCAGGCGGCAGGAGGCCAGAGCTTAGCTGATTATGTTTTACTGCTTTATATTAGCATGACTGGATTTGGGATGTTGTTTATGTTTTCTGCTATTTATGATATGTTGTTGTTGAGACTGATGTTGGGCATGTTGCCTTATTTGAGTAAGCATGGGGATTGTCCATGACACTTTCTGTTAGTACTTTTAGTTTGGAGTTGTATAAACTGTTAGATGGTCCGGACTACGTTGTTGTAGTTCCGTGACTAGAGCCACACTTATATCATCTATGTTATGAGGTATTTCAGTTAGCTGTTTTATTGCAATTACATACAGGCGATGTTTTAATAAATTGATTATTAAGCAAGTTGGTAATGTTAATGGCATCATAATTGAAAAGAAAAAGTAATTCCGCATTTTAATTAAGCGCAGCTTAATACGATATTATGATAACATTACCGGATATATACAGGGTGTTACATTCACCGAACCGGTCTCCGGACGTGGCCGTCAGTCACGGCGGTTCCTCGCCAGTAGCGGTTCATCGTTACCAGTCAGTATCTATAAATAGACACTGAACTCCCCAGAAATTCTATCCGGTTTTTTGCACTAAAACTCTGCCAGAATTTTTCTTCCTTCCGATTTGCATATTTCTGTTCATCCTCTGGTGTACTTCCTCTGGAAATTGTTGTGTTTGTTTGGGCTATTGACTGGTAGTGTCGCCACTCTTCAGACGAAATCCGTTCTATCGTGGGAGACTCTTGTCCATCAACCTTTGGCATCAGTGAGGGGGCAAATTTTCTTAAGGAGACACGTTTTGTGGGCTCGAATTTAATTCCTCATACTACATACATTCATTTGTCTATTCCATTATACTGACATCAAGTAAGTCTGTTCCAACTTTTCATAATTGCACTGTGTATGATATTTCTAATCATTATCTCTTCTGTTCTATACATGGGTTCAAACCTCTTAGTTATATAATATCCCCCACTGTCTTCTGTAACAGTTGCAACACCCCCAAATCTAGAGGTGTGCATGGGTCAAACTGAACAGAATTTTTTGAAAATCGAATCGAATTGGTTTAAACAGTTCGGTTCGGAAGTGGTTCAGTTCGGTTGGAAATTGTTCGGTTCAAAACTGGTTCGGATCGACCTTATTTTGAAAAGAAAAAAATTAAAAAATTAAAAAAATAAAAGTTATAAAAATCAGTTCGGTTTGGAAACGGTTCGGTTCGGTTCTTAAACTGGTTCGGTGCATGAACGAGTTCTTTAAAAACCGGTTCGGTTTATGAACTGGATTTTAAAAACCGGTTATTTTAAGTGCAGTTCAGTTCGGTTCAGTTTTTTGGTTATTTTGCACACCCCTCACAAATCCCTCTACCTTTGTGTTGTAGCAACCCCTTACTCATCCTTCCATCAATGATTGCCGACTAATCTCCAACTCTAGCTGAGGTTTCTATTCCTTCACCCTTCATCAATCTCTTCCTTTCTTTTCTTTTCTCAATTTAATGATTATTTCTGCCTCCTTTCTTCCGAATGGTAAAATTATAAATTGAAGCTTGATTTAGTTAATCCACAATCTGGAGTACTCAATTTTCCCTTATTATTATTATTATTTTATTTGTAGCATTGTGTTTTTAAATTGCTTTCTAATGTATGTCATGGAAAATTAAGCTTAACGTGTGTTAACATACTCCAATACTGATAACAGTGAGTCAGTTAGCTAGTATATAGCAATCGGTTATTTTTAGTCAGTTAGTTTGTTAGCTGACGTGTACACATTGCTATTAGTTAGTTATTTTTCTCTTCGTGTTTAGAGATGATGTATATAATGAAAACACAGCAGAAGGCTTCATTTGTAACTTCATATTTTCCATGAATGAAATGATTCACGCTTTCTAAGATGGTATCCGAGCTTGAGTGACTATAAGGTCACAAGTTCAATCCTCACCGTTTCTCACTTTAAAGTGGAATTAAAATAAAAAGCACAAAAAGGTAAACCAAAAATTGGGTATGTGCAATTCCACGCTTCTAGCCCAAAGGGCTCTTGCGTGAGGGGGCATGTTGAGATATATAGTCCCACATTGGTTGTATGAGCAACTAATGTGGAGTTTATAAGGCCTTGGGCACTCCCACCCTTTGAGCTAGCTTTTGGGATGGTGTATCCCAAGGTTCTTTACATGGAAAAGCTCTGGTCCATCCATCGACTTTCGCAATCAATACTCTGTTTCCTTTTCTTTTTCACTGCTACAATGGCAGAATCAAACCAAATTTCAGATCCCTATTATCTTCACCCAAACGAATCTCCATCTTTGATCCTAGTTACTCCATCGATGAATGGAAGGAATTATCACTCTTGTTCACGTGCAATAAAGGTGGCTCTGATTTTGAAGAACAAGCTTGGCTTTGTGAATGGTACTATAACTACTCCATCAGAAGATAATGTGAAGTATGTAGCATGGGAGGGATGCAACATGATGGTGCTGTCTTGGGTGCATCGTTCAATAGATAATTCAATTATCCAGTCTATAATCTGGATCGGCAAAGCAAATGAAGTTTGGAATGATTTGAAGGATCGGTTCTCACAATCCGATATGTTTCGGATCTCAGATCTCCAAGAAAACCTGTATCAAATGAATCAAGGTAACAAAACTGTATCAGAATATTTTACAAGCCTGAAAACTCTATGGGACGAACTGAGCAACCTTAGGCCACTTCCAACGTGCACATGTGGAAGTTCAACCAAGATTCGTGAATACAGAGAAGGAGATCAAGTCATAAGGAATCTGAGAGGTCTTAATGAGCAATTTGCTCATGTTAGGTCTCAAATCATGTTAATGACTCCTCTTCCAACCATCAACAAGGCGTTCTCTCTAGTTATGCAACAGGAAAGACAACTTCAATTAGATGTTCATGGTGGAAATGCATCTGAGACAAAAAAATTTGCAAGTTCCACAGAGAATTTTCGTGGTCGTGGCTCTTCATACAGAGGAAGAGGAAGGTTCAATGGAGGAAGAGGACAAATCTCAGGATCTAAGTTTTGCACTCACTGTAAGAAAACCAATCACACTATTGAATCGTGTTATTTCAAACACGGTTTTCCACAAGGATATAGATCCAAAACTTTCCAGAATTCTAGTAATGTAATTCACACAGTAGAACTGGAACATAAGTCATCAGATAGTCGACAGGAACAGTTTGGAGCAGCAAGTGTCAATTCCAAAAGCAAAGTATGATGAGTTCGTGAGTTTCATGCAGCAACCTATATCTGTACATTCAACCAATATGGCACAAAAAGTGTCAGCTGATCACATTCCAAGCGTTACAGGTAAAAATTTGATTCTATGGTACAGAACGATGTATCTATTATGTTACCAAATGGGCTCTCTATTACTACCTATACCTTTTGCAAGTCAAATAGCTGATGTTTTTACCAAAACTTTATATGCTACTGCTTTTCAGAATGCTGTCTCCAAGTTGGGACTTATGAGCATACATAGTCCCACTTGCGGGGGGTGTTAACATACTCCAATACTGATAACAGTGAGTCACAGACTATATAGCAAACTTTCGTAGAGCTTTTTCCTTCATTCACAAGATTGAACCTGTATCTATTATGTTACCAAATGGGCTCTCTAGTACTACCTATACCTTCTGCAATTCAAATAGCTGATGTTTTTACCAAAACTTTATATGCTACTGCTTTTCAGAATGCTGTCTCCAAGTTGGGACTTATGAGCATACATAGTCCCACTTGCGGGGGGTGTTAACATACTCCAATACTGATAACAGTGAGTCAGTTAGCTAGTATATAGCAATCGGTTATTTTTAGTCAGTTAGTTTGTTAGCTGACGTGTACACTTTGCTATTAGTTAGTTATTTTTCTCTTCGTGTTTAGAGATGATGTATATAATGAAAACACAGCAAAAGGCTTCATTTGTAACTTTATATTTTCCATGAATGAAATGATTCACGTTTTCTAAGAACGTGATCCATGATACTTTTTAGTTTGTTATATCTAGCAAAATTTCTAAGCCAGATGTATATCATGGGCGCTAAATTAATTCTCTATATTGGCTAAATTTAACGTTATTCTAGTGATGATTGACAGGTTTCTATTCTTTCCATTCCACTTTACTTCAATCTTCTGTTTGTATGACTTAGATTATGAGAACGACAAAAGTATTGGATGCTAGTAAGAATTTTCTAGTTTTATTTGTGTTATGCTTTGTCCTTTAGTGTATGTCCATATAGCCAAGTTGTCACCTCAGCTCTTTATCATCTTTGACTCGTTATCATGCCTTCATT
Organism: Gastrolobium bilobum; assembly: GCF_033153095.1. Classification (NCBI taxonomy): domain Eukaryota; kingdom Viridiplantae; phylum Streptophyta; class Magnoliopsida; order Fabales; family Fabaceae; genus Gastrolobium; species Gastrolobium bilobum. The sequence continues at coordinate 6,570 of NW_026897945.1, read as the reverse complement.
GTTTTACTTGTGTTGCTTAACCACCTGGATCCAGTTTATTCTTTGAGATGTTGAATATTCCTTCTCAGATAAATTATGCTTCAATTACATGATAAAGCACTTCCATATGAAGATCTTCGTTTTTTTTTTGAAATGATTAGAACTTTTCTTTTATTGGCTACAAACTTAAAATAAGTAGCACCTCCTTCAATTTATGTTGCTAAAGTTTAAGTGACAATTATTTCCAACCACATAATGCTGGTCTTTCGTTATTGTAATCTCTCCATTCTTTTTCTATTTTTTTCCGTATGCTCTGATTAATGAACAGTACTAGCTGAAACACTTCAAGGAAATTGATTAAAAACCAACTAAAATCATAGTTAATTAAAATGAATTGTATTGATTTTTTTTCTTTTGTTGTTGAAGTTAGGGTAGAACCCAACTTATCAGTTAAGCCTTCTTTTCTTATTTTAAGCCTTAAGAAAGTCTTCGCATTACTTTTTGGGTTGTTTTTTCTTTTCTTATTTTAAGCCTTCTATCTTGAAGAAATTTCCTAAAAAATATAATAATTTTATGAAAGTATTCCTGAAAATGAATTAACAATTAAATTACAATTTTCATGTGTTTTGGCTAAATTTAGATTAATTACTTGCTCAGTTTGGCCCTTAATACAAAGTGGATTAAGGACTTATCAGTTAGTACATCAATAAACTTTCAGTGTGGGGGTGTTGGGCTTTTTGACCCTTATAACCCTTTACTAATAATTAATTACCAAATTGACCTTCATTATAAACTATTTCAAAAATTTAACCTCATCAAAAAACATAACACCAATCTGCCCCTGTTTGACCGTTGACCACGAAGCCTACCCGGGTACACCCCTACCTACCCGGGTATCTTTTGAAATTTTTTGTTTACCCGGGTAGAAAAGTGTGTACCCGAGTATTGTTCTTGATTGCTTGAATTATTTACCCGGGTACGGATGAGTGTACCCGGGTAAATCTTGTAAACCAAGAAATGGGCATACAGATTCAGAACCGATTCACGAACTCCAAAATCGACGATAAATTTTAAGAATTTCAAAGAAAATCCGACTAAGCTCATTTTGTTTCACAAAAGCTAGACGATGCAGAACAACAAAAATGGGCATACAGATAAAATGTGCCGCTGAAGCTAAAGCTAGTTCAAATCGTTATCTCATGACTGAATCTCGGGTCTATGTGATCTCGGTTGAGAATAGTTATGTTTAAACTATCAGCCATGAGCTGAACTATCTGTGGAACGGGTAAACTGTGAAACTCTTAAAGAACTATTTTCAAAACTCTTGACCGAAGCTTTTTGTATTTATTTGGCTAAGTAAGCTATATTCATTATGCGCCAATGGAAATTGGGTACATACTGAGAAAGGAACTTCCATAAGGAAGGGATTTCAGACAGCTTAGCCATTGGGGGAAGGTAGATGTCATGGCAAAAACGCTACTGATCACCTTAGGAATAAGGGGCCAACTCGTCCATTTTAAGGTTCTGAACTAAGTACCTGTTGGAGTCAAGGGAGCCATAGGAATATAGAAACTTGTGAGCCATCTAGACCATGAGTTGAGGAATCAGAGTTAGCAGGCAAAGAAACTGGGACAAAGCCAAAAGGTGCTAAGTCTTGAGCAGAGAAAACAGCCCCTTCAAGAGTGAAGCAGTGAATTCGTTCCTTCTATTAAACTGTTTTAACCACCATCCTGTTGTCTCTTGATTATAGTTATTTCTGTTTCAGTAGTTTTTATTTTATTTTATTTAGTACTTATAAAAACTCCAATGATTATTATCTCACCTTCTAAACAGGAAGGATCATATATATAACGCAACGAGCAACTGTTTGCCATCAGATTGAACCTACTGTTCCTGAGGAACGTTGTCAAGACAGTAGGGAACGTTTGACTAGACAGTTCATTTACTAACTTTTCTTCTCATTTTCATTCTTTATAAACAGTGATAAAATAATAATTAGCACTCTATCCTCGTGGGAACGATAATTTGGGCATTAATACTCCCTTTATTACTTGATGCGTGCACTTGCGCACTTGGGTTGGAACTAAGGGACGAATCTGTGTTCTGCAAGAACAGAGGAACGTCCCCTATCAGAACTTATATTTTTCCACCATCAGCAAACCACCCAACAAGTTTTTGGCGCCGTTGCCGGGGAGAGAAACACTAATTGTTGTTCTTATCATTGTTTTCTAACACATATATTGTATATCTGACTTTACTTTTATATTTTTTTCTCTTTATCACTGAATCTGCTATGCATATATATACCCTATGCTATTGGTTTATGAGTGAAGAGTTTGAAACAGACTCTGACCACTCCATTGAAGTACCTGAGTTTCTCTTTGATCCTGAGCCAGAATGTACACTCCATAGGAGAATAAGGAACCTCAGGGAAGAATTTCCTGAAAACATGGCTGATCACAATAATAACAATGAAGAGGTTCCCCCTGAACAGAACTTCAGAACTTTGGCTGCTCCTTTCAGGAACAGACCAGATAGGGGAGTAATCCTTCCCCCTGTAGCACTAAATTTTGAACTAAAACCTATCATGTTCCACATGATTATGGAAGCAGGGGTCTTCAATGGACTCTCTGCAGAAGATCCTTACACACACCTTACAACATTCCAAGATATTTGTGATAATTTTAAAGCTGAGGGTGTAGCAGAGGATAGCATGAGAATGAGGTTGTTCCCTCACTCCTTGGGCGTAAAAGCTAAAACATGGATGAAAACTCTCACCCCTGGATCAATCCACACATAGGAAGAACTCTCTAACAAGTTCATAGAGAGGTTTCTCCCAATGTCTTGACAAGCTGATGTTAGAGCTGAAATCTCTAACTTCAGAATGTTTTATGGAGAAAATCTCTATGAAGCATGGGAGAGATACAAGGACATCCTAAGAAAATGTCCAAACTATGGGGTAGAGAATTGGGGAGTGTTACAATCTTTCTATAAGGGACTTGACCATACTTCTCAATCTCACTTAGATTTTGTTACAGGAGGATATTTCTTTACTGGAACACTTGAATCAAGGTACGAAATCATAGAAGGGACTGCTGAAAGATGTCTCCAATGGCCAATAGACAGAGTGAGCCCAGTGAGGAAGCCAGGCATGCTACAACTGGATAAACAAACAGCCATGGAAGCCCAGCTGGCATCACTCATGAATGAAGTGAAGAACCTGAGAGCTGACCAAGCAGCACCAAGGATGGAAGTCTTACAACTCACAGCAACTGAAACAGAACCATGCTCAGCCTGTGGTGACCTTCATGACTCAACAGACTGCCCATCCACTGCATTGGTGTGTTATGCAGAAAATTTTGGCAATAGGAACTTCACCAGAGACAATCAACAAGCAGGACGAAATACACATTCAAGCCCTGGAGGAACTATCATTAAGGATCAGAACCACAACACCCAATGGAGGCCACCCATTACCCAGAGACCATTCAACAACAATCAGCAGCAGTATCAGCAAGGTAGTAGTAGTGGAACGTTTGAACAAAGAAGAAACAACTACGTTCCGTTCCACAGAGATGACCAACGCATCAACACCCTGGAAAATTATGTCAAGGAATATGTCACCAGGAATGATGCAGTGGTCAGGAACATTGAGTCCCATCTGGGGCAGATTGCTGCCAACCTTCAAACCAGAACACCAGGATCACTACCAGGGAACACTGAGGTCCCCTCAACCATTTCTGAAACCCCTTGAGAGGTAAGTACCATGTCTAACTAAAGACATTAAACTAAGCGCTGACTGGGAGGCAACCTAGTAGATACATTTGCTCTCTGACAAAGAGCAAAGTTTTGGGGTGGTTATCCATAACCACATAGCTCCCAAAAAGGAGGGAACGTCTGATGTTCCTATCCAAAAATGTCCAAATAAAGTACGTTCCGTTCCAGGAACATAGTTTTGGGGTGGTCCCTGACCACACAATCCCAATAAATATATATACATATATATATATATATATAATTATATGTTTTGTTACATGTTCATTTAGATTTATTAAATAATAGGTGATAGGTTAGTACGTTCCCTTTTCCTTATTTCGTAGTCACTGTTGCATGTTTACTTGTTATTTATTTCAGATTAATTAATTAATTATTAGTTAGGAAAAGACAAAGGGAACGTTCCCTGGGTTAGGTAGCAAGAGTGACTGGGACACCTGTCCCTGCTGAGTCACTTAGAAAGATACGATACGCAGCCATATCTATTTGTATTCATTGCAAATCTTGAAAACGCGTGCGGAAAAAGCAACTGTCTTCTCAACCATTAAGACGACTGCACCCTTTCATTTCCCTCTCTCCCACGTCCTGACCTAAACCGTTCCATCTTCTCACACTCATCCCATCAGTTACTGGTCAGTAACTGCTGACCACTCGTTCTGTAACGTCCCCATTCCACTACCTCTTCAATCTCCCATCTTCAACCGCCACGTCCCAGAAACCTTTCATTTTCTCCCCCACTGTCTATTTAAACTCGGTCTCTGATTTCTTCAAATTCTACTACTTCCATTCAACTCAGAACCCTTTTATCCCTCCTGCATTTATGCTCTAACTCCCTTTCTGAACAAAATGACTAAGCTTTCATTTGAAGTGACCCCTGTAGCCAACCGAGGGGAAGAGCCAGAGCTCACTGAATCCACCATCGTTCTGTACCCAGAAAGGAACATTTCTTTGCATCAGGACAAAGTGGTTCTGCCTCCATTCGTGAAGGAATCACTAGTTAAACTAAAGTGGCTGCTCTTTGCCACTGAGGACCGCGAGTTAAATCTAGAATGGGTAGGAGAATTCCTATACCAGACGAGGAGGCTGAAGAAAGATGCCCCTGACGTGGTCACAGTAAGGGGAAAACAAGTGTCATTTTCCCCTGCTGATGTCCAAGAAGTACTCCACCTCCCCACCGTTACTAACTGTCCGTACAAGGAGTACTTGGACAGTAGGGAGGAGTACAAATTTCAGAAGGATCTGAAGCTAACAGTAGCTTTGGACAATCCCAACTACTATAAAGGGTCCCTGTGCAAGGGTAGCATGAGGGACATAACCAGATTCTGGGCACTTTTTGCCAACTCCAACATTACCCCCACCTCTCATGAAGCCTCTGCTAGCTGGGGACTTCAAGTTCAAATTTACTGCATCATCAAGCACATCCATTTTGATGCAGTAACCCTCATCTACAACAGCTTGAAGAGGGACATTAAGAAGACCAAGGTCTTCTTCCCCTGCCTCATCACCAAGCTCTGCAGGAAAGCTGGTGTAGAGGAACACCCTGATGATAGCACAAGGGTGGCATCCATCATTGATGCGAAGACCTGGAACAGTCTTAGGAGCACCTACATTACCACCGATCAACATATCCCTGCCAATCTCCAACGCTTCCCCACCAGTGATGAGGAGGAGGAAAAACCTGTGGCCTCTCAGAAGAAGACCACCAAGTCCACTCCTTCAAAATCCTCCTCTTCTTCACACGTTCCGGCAAGGAGAACAGTCCCTCCTCCCACCAAGGTGAAGAAGGAACCCCTTGTTGCTACTGATGGAAAACAGGGCAAGAAGAAATCTTTTGTCAAACCTCCCCCAAGAAAGGGGGAATGTTCAAGTCAGAGGATAAAGAGGGTCCTCAACAGCAATAGGCCAGAAGGAGCATCCTCTGCAAAACGTATCACCCTCTCTGACCAGGAGGAGGAGAGTGGGCCTTTAGCAAAAAGGCTGAAGATTGGAAGGAAGTCAGCACCAAAACCAGCTGCAAAGGAGACGTCCCCAAGCAGCTCAGACTCTACATTTTCTGACATTCCATCCCCACCACATGCTCACTCTCCACCACAACAAATCACCCCACAACCCTCTCCTAGGCAACAACATGGAGAGGGACAGAAAGACAAAAAAGCAGCATCTGCTGCAGACACATCAGTTGCTGAGCAAGAGGCTCAGCCACAGAAGAAAAATGACAGAGGAAAATGGATTCTGATAGATCCCTCTAAAAAGAAAGCAAAGACAACAATCCCCAGGAAAATCAATCTAGGGGGCCCTCTGTCATTTCCTGTCATCCGTCCCGATACATCTGGGGACGAAGCTCTTGCCAGAGCTTTGGCAGAAGAGGAAGGGATGGTAATTCCTCCACTGATGGAGGGACAAGCTGAAGCCATGCCCTCCTCATCCAGACCACCAGTGGATGAGCCCAACCCAACACCTGTCATACCTTCTGCTACTGGCAACATCCAGCAGAAGAGGCAACCACCCTCCTCCCTCACAACAGCAATCCCTATCTCAGCCAGGAAAAGATCCTAAATTGGGATCGCTGAAATCTTTGAAATGCTGGGGGAGAAATTAGAAAAACGGTTGCCAGCCAAGAAGCCTGTTCCCCAACTTGATATGACAAGCACTAATGAAGAGTTGAAAGCTCTACGGGAAGGGCTGAGACATCTCTCATCTGCCTTCAACACCTTTCAGGAACAGCAGAAGGAGGAGAAAGAACAACAGCTCAGCACCATAAAAACAGCCATCAAGGAAGCCAGTGTTGCATCCTATAAATCAACACTCCAAGCAGTC
>NW_026897944.1:0-40461 GCF_033153095.1 Gastrolobium bilobum | reverse complement strand
TAAATCTCAAATTGACACTCATTTGGCCGAACCATCAAGGGAGGATGGGGAGATTTTGTGATTTTTGCGTTTTGATGATATTCACGCGTACTGATGAATGTACGTAATTGTATAGGTTGTCGTACGTTGACTTGAATCCCGAAACGTGAATCTGGGAGTTACCCTTGGTCTTGGACCAAGTGGATTGAGGTATGTATTTAGTTCAAAGCATGTATAATTGTAAATTAGCATGCATTGTTTGAATTATAAGAGATTGGGAATGTCCTCTTTGTAGGCATTCCACTGTATACCAAGTTGTGGGATAAGCTGCTGCGGAGCTAGTGAGGAAATTACTTAAGGTAACCTCTTGGTACTGGGGCTTGTTCCCCTTTTCTGTTCCACCTTGCCAGTTGATGGCAACGGTAGGAAGTGTGTACGAATAATATAGAACACATGAGCATGCATGCATTATTGCTATGGGTACTTATGTACCGAGTCTCTGGCCAGTAGACAGTTTTATTAGCCTTCGGGCATTTTCGGACTTCCGCTGGATAGGTCTCCAGGAGGGAGTTCCAGTTGACTGTGTGTCATGGTGTGTGATCCGGGTAGGAGCACATTAGGAATGTCTTTGGCGTTTTGGTTGGTTTGGGCATCATGGTTGTGGTTTCTGTGAACACACCTTGGATGATACCCATAGGCTTATATATGCCCAGGGCGTACGTGGAATTGGGGTTACCATCCCGTATCGTCGTAGTTTGTTTCTTTATATTCCCCATTTCTCTAAATCCCTTGCTATATCCCGTTTTCAAAGTGGTTGTTTTATTCTATTGATATGCATCGAAGTGAACCATTGGGTGGAGTTTTCTCCAGAACCTCTTGGTTACTGAGATATATTAGTATATCTCACCCCGTCTCGGGGCATTTATTTCAGGAGGTAGCAGTGGAGCAGGAGCAGTGGGCAAGAGGCCCGCAGAGTGAGCATTGGAGTGCTTCATGTTTTGCTTTTTGTTGGCCGTGTGGCCTAGGCTAGACTTAGGGCATGAACATCTCATATGTATGTTGTATGAGCTTCATTAGCATATTTGTTTATGCCATTTTGCCTAAGTCTAGAAGTTATGTATTTGGTTATGTTGTCATTTGAATTTAAGTTGTAATATTGGAAGAATGCAAGTTTAAGTTTAAGTTTCAATTTGTAAAGTGTAAAGCAATATTGTAATCATATTTGATGCATGACTATTTATGATGGAAGGGCCTTAGGCCTATTTTAGGGTATGATTATATGTATGATGAAAATATGCATGAAAAAGGTGTTAGTGATTGCAACTACCTAAGAATGATTAATATGAACTATATGCCTAATGACTATAAACTGGATTGGGTTGTAAGTGCCCCAAGGCGTTGTTGGTCCTTGTGTGTGCCACCCATTGGATTATTACTGTATTATCATGTGATTGTTAGGTACATTTGAGGTTTTAAATGATTTTTACAAATTTGGGATTATTGGAAAAACAAAGGAAACTCTGGCGAATTTTCTGTAGAATTGGCAGATTTTAGGCGAACTTCGGGAGAGCATATCTCCCTCCATAGAGGTCCAATAGGGACGTTCCATATGGCATTTTGAAGGTTGAGATGTTCTCTACCTTGTGTCAAATTTTGAGGAAATTATGGGTTGATATTAGGCTTGAAAAAAATAGAGAAACACGGACTGCTCATGAGCCCCTGCACCTGAGGCAGATTCTGGACCGGATTTGGGAAATTAATTCCTGCTTCATTTCTCAGTCAAATTAAGCGTGTGATATATCAAAATGAAGTTTGAGATGTCTAGTTTGTAGGATAAAAATTTGAGAGAAAATTGTTGAATGGATTGAGTGCAGTAAATCGAGTAAGGTGGGTGGTTTGGAGCTGTTTTTGGGGTTGTTTGGCTATTTGCTGATCCAACTTCAAACGGCGATAACCGGAGCTAATGAGCTCCGAATTGAGCATATGATAGCTTGTTGAAAAGGGAATTAAGTAAGACAAAGATCTAATCCAAGAAGAAGGTTTGGTTGCGAGCGGTGTGGTCGCAGAAAAATTAAGAGTGAAACATGTCCGAATAGGTAAAAACGTAAAGTTTGGAATTTGGCTAAGTGAGTTTATGGGAACTCCTTAGTAACTTATAATAAGTAATGTGAGTTATAAAAATAGTTTAAATAAGTCTTCCGCAAGAGTTTACAGTTACGGTCACAGCTTTTAATTATTACGCATTTTTATGTTTTAAATGCTCGCGTAATAATCGGAAAAAGTTTATTTGCATTTTTATAAATGAACTGCTGTGATTGTAACTGCGCTTAATATCATAATTAATGTTAAAAATACCGGTGTACAAGGGGCTGTTACAGGTACAATTTAGTATTATAATATTTTTATAAAAATTATTTCTAACAAGTGTATTAATAACAAGTATTAATTAAGCAGAGCCATGGATGTTCCTGAACAAGGACAACCCTACTTTCCAGAATAAAAAATGACATTGTTAAATATAATTAAAGAAAAGATTCTACGCATAGGAGAAAAAGGGAGAGACATAAATGGACGTGGAGTAGGAGACTTCTACACAATTGGTGAGACAGAGACATGTTGTGTTTGGTAAGGCCTGTTACAAAAATGGTGTAAATTTTTCGTATTGTATCATTTTTATGGGAATATCTCACGTATGACGCCAAGGAAGGAGAGTTATTATTGAAAGATGGATTTAGAATATAATTCATTGTTGCATGACGACAAAGAAATGGAAATATCTTATGCATGATGACATGTAAAGGAAAATATCTTACACATGATTTCTGTGTAACCCTTTATCCTATGGTCTGAGAATTTATGTTATTTATATGTAACCCTTCATCCCATGGCTTATTTTCATTATTTCTAATAATTTTCACAAGCATAAGATTGTAATTTCACTATATAGGAGAATCTGAACTCAAGGTACACGTGAAGACGCATATGTTGTTACAACAAACGAGGCATATGTTTTCCTTGTTATTAATTTAAATAATTGCAATGAAAAATAAAATAATGGTGGATTTAACTGTAATGTCACATTTTTCAGAAATATAACGCTATGAAGTTTCAAATATGTACGCTTCCGGGAATGTATTTCATTTGATTAAATAATTGTGCATTATGAGTTGGTCTAATTTACTATTATGAGAAAATAATATTAATCTATATTTATTTATTTTCTGAGAATACATATTTTATGGGATTTGGTGCCTGACGGCGATGTATTCAAAGCATGTATTGACATAAATAACAAGGCAAATAAAAATGAGCTGAAAAATTAAATTAAACTAGAAGATATGCCTGCAAACGTGATAAAGCGATATGATGAAGATATGGACAAAATATTGCAAGACCAGGTTATCCTTTGGCTGCAAAAGCACAATCAAAATTTCAGGTAAAGATATGCAAATTTATCTTTAGGTATTATTACTTCGAACCTTTTATTAATTTATCTCCTTTTTTATTTTAGGTTAGTTAGAATTGGAAAAAAAGTAAAGCTATGTCAGATATACAAATTTATATTGCGGTACAATTTAGTATTAAAATATTTTTATAAAAATTATTTCTAACAAGTGTATTAAGAACAAGTATTAATTAAGCAGTGGCGTGGATGCTCTCGAACAAGGACAACCCTACTTTCAAGAATAAAAAATGACATTGTTAAATATAACTAAAGAAAAGAGCCTACGCGTAGAAGAAAAAGGGAGAGACATAAATGGACGTGTAGTAGGAGACTTCTACACAGTTGGTGAGACAGAGACATTTTGTGTTTAGGTATAATTTTATATTTTAAATTAGTTTTCTTCTTCGTATTTAATATTTGTAATTCTCAAAAAAATTAATATCTTTAAGGAATAACATATATTGTCAATAATTGTATTAAATGTAGATGTGCGTCTAGATGCACTCCACTTTTTGTTTTGTTAGTGAGTAGGTTAGAGGATCAGTTAGAATTTTAATATATTAGAATATCTATCATTTACTTTGTCTATGCTCTCTTTCATTTATTAGGAAAGAATATTGCGTGGAGGACACGTATTCTATTATTTTTGGTATGTTGAAAGGGAAGATTTTTCAAAGGTAAGCACGTCTAACTTTTATCTATTTCATGTGTTTTGGAGTGTCTTGAACTGATTGGTATCATAATTTTTTGTTACAAAGTAAGATTTCCCTTCACATCCCTCATCGCCTTTGTGTATGGTAAGGCCTGTTACAAAAATGGTGTAAATTTTTCGTATTGTATCATTTTTATGGGAATATCTCACGCATGACGCCAAGGAAGGAGAGTTATTATTGAATGATGGATTTTGAATATAATTCGTTGTTACATGACGATGAATGATGGATTTAGAATATAATTCATTGTTGCATGACGACAAAGAAATGGAAATATCTTATGCATGACGACATGTAAAGGGAAATATCTTACACATGATTTCTGTGTAACCCTTTATCCTATGGTCTGAGAAGTTATGTTATTTATATGTAACCCTTCATCCCATGGCTTATTTTCATTATTTCTAATAATTTTCACAAGCATAAGATTGTAATTTCACTATATAGGAGAATCTGAACTCAAGGTACACGTGAAGACGCATATGTTGTTACAACAAATGAGGCATATCTTGTCCTTGTTATTAATTTAAATAATTGCAATGAAAAATAAAATTATGGTGGTTTTGACTGTAATGTTACATTTTTCAGGAATATAACGCTATGAAGTTTCAAATATGTACGCTTCCGGGAATGTATTTCATTTGATTAAATAATTGTGCATTATGAGTTGGTCTAATTTACTATTATGTGATTTGGTGCCTGACGGCGATGGATTCAAAGCATGTATTGACATATATAACAAGGCAAATAAAAATGAGCTGAAAAATTAAATGAAACTAGAAGATATGCCTGCAAACATGATAAAGGGATATGATGAAGATATGGATAAAATATTACAAGACCAGGTTAACCATTGGCTGCAAAAGCACAGTCAAAATTACAGGTAAAGAGATGCAAATTTATCTTGAGGTATTATTACTTCCAACCTTTTATTAATTGATCTCCTTTTTCATTTTAGGTTAGTTAGAATTGGAACCAAAGTAAAGCTATGTAATATATACAAATTTAGATTGAGGTACAATTTAGTATTATAATATTTTTATAAAAATTATTTCTAACAAGTGTATTAATAACAAGTATTAATTAAGCAGAGGCATGGATGTTCCTGAACAAGGACAACCCTACTTTCAAGAATAAAAAATGACATTGTTAAATATAATTAAAGAAAAGAGTCTACGCGTAGGAGAAAAAGGGAGAGACATAAATGGACGTGGAGTAGGAGACTTCTACACAATTGGTGAGACAGAGACATGTTGTGTTCAGGTATAATTTTATATTTTAAATTAGTTTTCTTCTTCGTATTTAATATTTGTAAATTCTCAAAAAAATTAATATCTTTAAGGAATAACATATATTGTCAATAATTGTATTAAATGTAGATGTGCGTCTAGATGCACTCCACTTTTTGTTTTGTTAGTGAGTAGGTTAGAGGATCAGTTAGAATTTTAATATATTAGAATATCTATCATTTACTTTGTCTATGCTCTCTTTCATTTATTAGGAAAGAATATTGCGTGGAGGACACGTATTCTATTATTTTTGGTATGTTGAAAGGGAAGATTTTTCAAAGGTAAGCACGTCTAACTTTTATGTATTTCATGTGTTTTGGAGTGTCTTGAACTGATTGGTATCATAATTTTTTTTTACAAAGTAAGATTTCCCTTCACATCCCTCATCGCCTTTGTGTATGGTAAGGCCTGTTACAAAAATGGTGTAAATTTTTCGTATTGTATCATTTTTATGGGAATATCTCACGCATGACGCCAAGGAAGGAGAGTTATTATTGAATGATGGATTTAGAATATAATTCGTTGTTGCATGATGACAAAGAAATGGAAATATCTTATGCATGAAGACATGTAAAGGGAAATATCTTACACATGATTTCTGTGTAACCCTTTATCCTATGGTCTGAGAAGTTATGTTATTTATATGTAACCCTTCATCCCATGGCTTATTTTCATTATTTCTAATAATTTTCACAAGCATAAGATTTTAATTTCACTATATAGGAGAATCTGAACTCAAGGTACACGTGAAGACGCATATGTTGTTACAACAAATGAGGCATATCTTGTCCTTGTTATTAATTTAAATAATTGCAATGAAAAATAAAATAATGGTGGTTTTGACTGTAATGTTACATTTTTCAGGAATATAACGCTATGAAGTTTCAAATATGTACGCTTCCGGGAATGTATTTCATTTGATTAAATAATTGTGCATTATGAGTTGGTCTAATTTACTATTATGTGAAAATAATATTAATCTATATTTATTTATTTTCTGAGAATACATATTTTATGGGATTTGGTGCCTGACGGCGATGTATTCAAAGCATGTATTGACATAAATAACAAGGCAAATAAAAATGAGCTGAAAAATTAAATCAAACTAGAAGATATGCCTGCAAACGTGATAAAGCGATATGATGAAGATATGGACAAAATATTGCAAGACCAGGTTATCCTTTGGCTGCAAAAGCACAATCAAAATTACAGGTAAAGATATGCAAATTTATCTTGAGGTATTATTACTTCCAACCTTTTATTAATTTATCTCCTTTTTTATTTTAGGTTAGTTAGAATTGGAAAAAAAGTAAAGCTATGTCAGATATACAAATTTATATTGCGGTACAATTTAGTATTAAAATATTTTTATAAAAATTATTTCTAACAAGTGTATTAAGAACAAGTATTAATTAAGCAGTGGCGTGGATGCTCTCGAACAAGGACAACCCTACTTTTAAGAATAAAAAATGACATTGTTAAATATAACTAAAGAAAAAAGTCTACGCGTAGAAGTAAAAGGGAGAGACATAAATAGACGTGTAGTAGGAGACTTCTACACAATTGGTGAGACAGAGACATGTTGTGTTTAGGTATAATTTTATATTTTAAATTAGTTTTCTTCTTCGTATTTAATATTTGTAATTTCTCAAAAAATTTAATATCTTTAAGGAATAACATATATTGTCAATAATTGTATTAAATGTAGATGTGCGTCTAGATGCACTGCACTTTTTGTTTTTTTAGTGAGTAGGTTAGAGGATCAATTAGAAATTTAATATATTAGAATATCTATCATTTACTTTGTCTATTCTCTCTTTCATTTATTAGAAAAGAATATTCTATTATTTTTGGTATGTTGAAAGGGAAGATTTTTCAAAGGTAAGCACGTGTAACTTTTATCTATTTCATGTGTTTTGGAGTGTCTTGAACTGATTGGTATCATAATTTTTTGTTTCAAAGTAAGATTCCCCTTCACATCCCTCAACGACTTTGTCTATGGTAAGGAATGTTACAAAAATGGTGTAAATTTTTCGTATTGTATCATTTTTATGGGAATATCTCACGCATGACGCCAAGGAAGGAGAGTTATTATTGAATGATGGATTTAGAATATAATTCGTTGTTGCATGACGACAAAGAAATGGAAATATCTTATGCATGACGACATGTAAAGGGAAATATCTTACACATGATTTCTGTCTAACCCTTTATCCTATGGTCTGAGAAGTTATGTTATTTATATGTAACCCTTCATCCCATGGTACACGTGAAGGTACACGTGAAGACGCATATGTTGTTACAACAAATGAGGCATATCTTGTCCTTGTTATTAATTTAAATAATTGCAATGAAAAATAAAATTATGGTGGTTTTGATTGTAATGTTACATTTTTCAGGAATATAACGCTATGCAGTTTCAAATATGTACGCTTCTGGGAATGTATTTCATTTGATTAAATAATTGTGCATTATGAGTTGGTCTAATTTACTATTTTGATTTCTAACAAGTGTATTAAGAACAAGTATTAATTAAGCAGAAAAAGGAGAGACATTGTTAAATATAACTAAATAAAAAAGTCTACGCGTAGAAGTAAAAGGGAGAGACATAAATAGACGTGTAGTAAGAGACTTCTACACAATTGGTGAGACAGAGACATATTGTGTTTAGGTATTATAACACCTCACAATTTTAAATCAAGTAATTAAAATATTAAGTGAGCAGTCAAGTGATGGATTAGTGAAAATCCTAAAGATTAGGCCAAAATACAAAGAAAGGGCAAAACGGTAATTAGCCAACACGCAACCCTAGGAAGATAAAAATTGAGTAGAAGGTCTCAGATGGTAAAAATAACCCTGGAAATGGGTTCAGAACGAAAAATTGAGTGGATAGGCAAGTTTCAGAAAAATCAGTGAATAGTGTTTTTCGCCGGTAAAAATACCGCGTTACGATTGCATCGTAAAACGTGCCCGTTGAATTTTGAGCTCTAGGTTTCAAATATGAGTTATAAATGGTTTGTTGAGTTAGGAAATATGATTTTGATGAAATTTGATGGAATTGAGTCATTTTGGGAAAAATTGATGAATAGTGATTTTCCGGTGTAAAAATACTGCGGTATAATTGTACCGATAAGCGTGAAAATTTTATCAGTATTTTTAGGAAACAAAAATATGACATGAACAAGAAAAATATGTAGGTCATGAATTTGTGGCTGTAACTAGTGATTGATTAAAGTTAAATCGCGTGTGGGACCCACCTATGATTTAAGTGACTCAAAAGTCTCAATTTCATGACACTTTCTCTCTCCATTTCCTTCTCCTTCCCGTGAAACAGCAGCCCCCCCCCCCCCCCCCCCCCCCCCTTTGGTGCCATTTTTGGTTTGATTTTCTTTTCTCCATAACTACATCATTTCTTAACCAAATCAAGTGATTTTTGTGTTGAAATTCAATGGAAATCACCTTCTAAACACATTGGTACCACTCTTGAGCCTTGAAACTCTCTCTTTGGTGAGATATTGGCCATTTACAGCCACGAAATTTTGGAGAAAAATGGTGTTCATGGAGTTGTTTGGAGCTCCAATGGTTTAGGATAGCTTGGAGGAGTCTTGTGCCAAGCTTTTGAGTAAGTTTCTTCACCATTTTAACGGTTTAATTCTTGGATTGAATTCATGAACCCTAAGGGGGAATTTGATGATTTGTGTTGTTAGAGAGCTCAATTGGAAAATGTGTATTAGATGATAATGCCTTAGAATGATGTATTAATGCTAGAAATGCGATGAAATTTATTGGTGAAAATTGATGAATTTAACTTAGAAAATTTGGTGGTCATGACATGTGATTTTGGAAAAATGTGTTGTGAGGTTAATAATGAGTTGTTGTATGATTGAATGATGATATAATGTAATTGGTTGAGGTGTGGAGTTGTAAGAATTGATGGAAAACCTTGAATGTGAGATATTGTGTAAATTGGTTATGATGTGAAAATAGAGGAATTGATGTTGAAAAATAATTTGAATGATGTGTTGCGTGATTATATGATGATTAGATGGGTTGTGTGGTGGTTGGCAAGTGTTAGAATCAATGGAAAAATAATAAGTGGTTTAGTTGGCATAAATGAACCTAGAGCGAAATATTTAGCGAAACGATGCTTAAAAGACGTAAAACGGCGAAACGACAGATGAAATGGCCTTATGGCAACCCAAGGATAGGTACTAAAATGAGAAAGAAAATTTAGAAAAATAAATCCCCAAATAACACATAGATGGCCGAACCTTCAAGGAGGAAGGATGGATTTTGCGGTTTTCGCGTTCTGATGTAATTCGACGCGAAAATGACGAACCAGCACTTGAATTGGCCTCTTGACAACCTAATGAGGCATAACAAAATGAGAAAGAAAATTTAGAAAAATAAATATCAAATTAACACTAGTTGGGCCGAACCTTCAAGGAGGAAGGGGAGGATTTTTGTGATTTTGCGTTCTGATAATATTTGACGCGTACTGATGGATGTACGTAATTGTATAGGTTGTCGTACGTTGACTTGAACCCCAAAACTTGAATCTGGGAGTTGCCCTTGGTCCTGGACCAATTGGATTGAGGTATGTAATTGGTTCAATGCATGTATAATTGTAAATTAGCATGTATTGTTTGAATTATAAGTGATTGGGAATGTCCTCTGTGTAGGCATTCTACTGTGTACCAAGTTGTGGGATAAGCTGCTGCGGAGCTTGTGAAAATAACATTTAAGGTAACCTCTTGGTACTGGGGCTTGTTCCCCTTTTCTGTTCCACCTTGCCAGTTGATGGCAACGGTAGGAAGTGTGTATGAATAGTATAGAACACATGAGCATGCATGCATTATTGCTATGGGTACTGCGGTACCGAGTCTCTGGCCAGTAGACAGTTTTATTAGCCTTCGGGCATTTTCGGACTTCCGCTGGATAGGTCTCCAGGAGGGAGTTCCAGTTGACTGCGTGTCATGGTGTGTGATCCGGGTAGGAGCACACTAGGAATGTCTTTGGCGTTTTGGTTGGTTTGGGCATCATGGTTGTGGTTTCTGTGAACACACCTTGGATGATACCCATAGGCTTATATATGCCCAGGGCGTACGTGGAATTGGGGTTACCATCCCGTATCGTCGTAGTTTGTTTCTTTATATTCCCCATTTCTCTAAATCCCTTGCTATATCCCGTTTTCAAAGTGGTTGTTTTATTCTATTGATATGCATCGAAGTGAACCATTGGGTGGAGTTTTCTCCAGAACCTCTTGGTTACTGAGATATATTCGTATATCTCACCCCGTCGCGGGGTATTTATTTCAGGATGTACCTGTAGCGTTGGAGCAGCGGGCAAGAGGCCCGCAGGGTGATAGAGGAACATTTTCAGTATTTGGCATATTGTTCATGTTGGCATGCCTAGGTCTAGCAATTTGTATCATTTAAATTTATGTCTAAATTTGTAATTGGCGTTGTAATATTGTAAAAGGCAATTTGAAGTTAAAGTCGTAAGTTGTAATATTTAAGTGTATGATGTAAATGTAAGAGAGGCAAGATGTACCAAGATGGAAGGATTTTAGGCCTATGTTAGAGTTATGATTACATGATTATATTGTGAAACTACATGTGAATGGGACCTATGTGATTGAAACAAGAAATATAATGTGAGCTCTATTGTATAAACTGTGTAATAACTATAAACTGGATTGGGTTGTAAGTGCCCCAAGGCATTGTTACTGTATTACTGTATTATCATGTGTTTATTAGGTACATTTGAGGTTTAAATGATCGTTTACAATTTTGGGATTATTGGAAAAACAAAGGAAACTCTGGCGAAATTTCTGTAGAATTGGCAGATTTTAGGCGAACTTCGAGAGAGCATATCTCCCTCCATAGAGATCTAATAGGGACGTTCCATACGCCATTTTGAAGGTTGAGATGTCCTCTACCTTGTGTCAAAATTTGAGGAAATTATGGGTTGATCTTCGGCCAGAAAAAATAGAGAAACACGGACTGCTCATGTGCCCCTGCACCTGAGGCAGATTCTGGACCGGATTTGGGAAATTAATTCCCGCTTCGTTTCTCAGTCAAATTAAGCGTGTGATATATCAAAATGAATTTTGAGATGTCTAGTTTGTAGGATACACATTTGAGAGCAAATGGTTGAATGGGTTGAGTGAAGTAAATCGAGTAAGGTGAGTGGTTTGGAGCTGTTTTTGGGGTTGTTTGGCTATTTGCTGATCCAACTTCAAATGGCGATAACCAGAGCTAATGAGCTCCGAATTGAGCATATGATAGCTTGTTGAAAAGGGAATTAAGTAAGACAAAGATCTAATCCGAGAAAAAGGTTTGGTTGCGAGCGGTGTGGTCGCAGAAAAATTAAGAGTGAAACATGTCCGAATAGGTAAAAACGTAAAGTTTGGAATTTGGCTAAGTGAGTTTATGGGAACTCCTTAGTAACTTATAATAAGTAATGTGAATTATAAAAATAGTTTAAATAAGTCTTCCGCAAGAGTTTACAGTTACGGTCACAGCTTTTAATTATTACGCCTTTTTATGTTTTAAATGCTCGCGTAATAATCGGAAAAAGTTTATTCGCATTTTTATAAATGAACTGCTGTGATTGTAACTGCGCTTAATATCATAATTAATGTTAACAATACCGGTGTACAACGGGCTGTTACAGGTATAATTTTATATTTTAAATTAGTTTTCTTCTTCGTATTTAATATTTGTAATTTCTCAAAAAATTTAATATCTTTAAGGAATAACATATATTGTCAATAATTGTATTAAATGTAGATGTGCGTCTAGATGCACTGCACTTTTTGTTTTTTTAGTGAGTAGGTTAGAGGATCAATTAGAAATTTAATATATTAGAATATCTATCATTTACTTTGTCTATTCTCTCTTTCATTTATTAGAAAAGAATATTGCGTGGAGGACACGTATTCTATTATTTTTTGTATGTTGAAAGGGAAGATTTTTCAAAGGTAAGCACGTGTAACTTTTATCTATTTCATGTGTTTTGGAGTGTCTTGAACTGATTGGTATCATAATTTTTTGTTTCAAAGTAAGATTCCCCTTCACATCCCTCAACGACTTACATATTTTATGGGATTTGGTTCCTGTCGGCGATGTATTCAAAGCATGTATTGACATAAATAACAAGGCAAATAAAAATGAGCTGAAAAATTAAATGAAACTAGAAGATATGCCTGCAAACATGATAAAGCGATATGATGAAGATATAGACAAAATATTACAAGACCAGGTTAACCATTGTCTGCAAAAGCACAGTCAAAATTACAGGTAAAGAGATGCAAATTTATCTTGAGGTATTATTACTTCCAACCTTTTATTAATTGATCTTCTTTTTCATTTTAGGTTAGTTAGAATTGAAACCAAAGTAAAGCTATGTAATATATACAAATTTAGATTGAGGTAAAATTTAGTATTATAATATTTTTATAAAAATTATTTCTAACAAGTGTATTAATAACAATTATTAATTAAGCAGAGGCATGGATGTTCCCGAACAAGGACAACCCTACTTTCAAGAATAAAAAATGACATTGTTAAATATAATTAAAGAAAAGAGCCTACGCCTAGAAGTAAAAGGTAGAGACATAAATGGACGTGTAGTAGCAGATGTCTAAAGAATTTGTGAGACAGAGACCTGTTGTGTTCAGGTATAATTTTATATTTTAAATTAGTTTTCTTCTTCGTACTTAATATTTGTAATTTCTCAAAAAATTTAATATCTTTAAGGAATAACATATATTGTCAATAATTGTATTAAATGTAGATGTGCGTCTAGATGCACTCCACTTTTTGTTTTGTTAGTGAGTAGGTTAGAGGATCAGTTAGAATTTTAATATATTAGAATATCTATCATTTACTTTGTCTATTCTCTCTTTCATTTATTAGAAAAGAATGATCTCCTTTTTTTATTTTAGGCTAGTTAGAATTGGAACAAAAGTAAAGCTATGTCAGATATACAAATTTAGATTGAGGTACAATTTAGTATTATAATATTTTTATAAAAATTATTTCTAACAAGTGTATTAATAACAAGTATTAAATAAGCAGTGGCGTGGATGCTCTCGAACAAGGACAACCCTCCTTTCAAGAATAAAAAATGACATTGTTAAATATAACTAAAGAAAATAGCCTACGCGTAGAAGAAAAAGGGAGAGACATAAATGGACGTGTAGTAGGAGACTTCTACACAGTTGGTGAGACAGAGACATTTTGTGTTTAGGTATAATTTTATATTTTACATTAGTTTTCTTCTTCGTATTTAATATTTGTAATTTCTCAAAAAAATTAATATCTTTAAGGAATAACATATATTGTCAATAATTGTATTAAATGTATATGTGCGTCTAGATGCACTCCACTTTTTGTTTTGTTAGTGAGTAGGTTAGAGGATCAATTAGAAATTTAATATATTAGAATATCTATCATTTACTTTGTCTATTCTCTCTTTCATTTATTAGAAAAGAATATTGCGTGGAGGACACGTATTCTATTATTTTTGGTATGTTGAAAGGGGAGATTTTTCAAAGGTAAGCACGTCTAACTTTTATCTATTTCATGTGTTTTGGAGTGTCTTGAACTGATTGGTATCATAATTTTTTGTTTCAAAGTAAGATTTCCCTTCACATCCCTCAACGCCTTTGTGTATGGTAAGGCATGTTACAAAAATGGTGTAAATTTTTCAGTTTGTATCATTTTTATGGGAATATCTAACGCATGACGCCAAGGAAGGAGAGTTATTATTGAATGATGGATTTTGAATATAATTCGTTGTTGCATGACGATGAATGATGGATTTAGAATATAATTCATTGTTGCATGACGACAAAGAAATGGAAATATCTTATGCATGACGACATGTAAGGGAAATATCTTACACATGATTTCTGTGTAACCCTTTATCCTATGGTCTGAGAAGTTATGTTATTTATATGTAACCCTTCATCCCATGGCTTATTTTCATTATTTCTAATAATTTTCGCAAGCATAAGATTGTAATTTCACTATATAGGAGAATCTGAACTCAAGGTACACGTGAAGACGCATATGTTGTTACAACAAACGAGGCATATCTTGTCCTTGTTATTAATTTAAATAATTGCAATGAAAAATAAAATTATGGTGGTTTTGACTGTAATGTTACATTTTTCAGGAATATAACGCTATGAAGTTTCAAATATGTACGCTTCCGGGAATGTATTTCATTTGATTAAATAATTGTGCATTATGAGTTGGTCTAATTTACTATTATGTGAAAATAATATTAATCTATATTTATTTATTTTCTGAGAATACATATTTTATGGGATTTGGTGCCTGACGGCGATGTATTCAAAGCATGTATTGACATAAATAACAAGGCAAATAAAAATGAGCTGAAAAATTAAATCAAACTAGAAGATATGCCTGCAAACGTGATAAAGCGATATGATGAAGATATTGACAAAATATTGCAAGACCAGGTTATCCTTTGGCTGCAAAAGCACAATCAAAATTACAGGTAAAGATATGCAAATTTATCTTGAGGTATTATTACTTCCAACCTTTTATTAATTTATCTCCTTTTTTATTTTAGGTTAGTTAGAATTGGAAAAAAAGTAAAGCTATGTCAGATATACAAATTTATATTGCGGTACAATTTAGTATTAAAATATTTTTATAAAAATTATTTCTAACAAGTGTATTAAGAACAAGTATTAATTAAGCAGTGGCGTGGATGCTCTCGAACAAGGACAACCCTACTTTTAAGAATAAAAAATGACATTGTTAAATATAACTAAAGAAAAAAGTCTACGCGTAGAAGTAAAAGGGAGAGACATAAATAGACGTGTAGTAGGAGACTTCTACACAATTGGTGAGAGAGAGACATGTTGTGTTTAGGTATAATTTTATATTTTAAATTAGTTTTCTTCTTCGTATTTAATATTTGTAATTTCTCAAAAAATTTAATATCTTTAAGGAATAACATATATTGTCAATAATTGTATTAAATGTAGATGTGCGTCTAGATGCACTGCACTTTTTGTTTTTTTAGTGAGTAGGTTAGAGGATCAATTAGAAATTTAATATATTAGAATATCTATCATTTACTTTGTCTATTCTCTCTTTCATTTATTAGAAAAGAATATTGCGTGGAGGACACGTATTCTATTATTTTTGGTATGTTGAAAGGGAAGATTTTTCAAAGGTAAGCACGTGTAACTTTTATCTATTTCATGTGTTTTGGAGTGTCTTGAACTGATTGGTATCATAATTTTTTGTTTCAAAGTAAGATTCCCCTTCACATCCCTCAACGACTTTGTCTATGGTAAGGAATGTTACAAAAATGGTGTAAATTTTTCGTATTGTATCATTTTTATGGGAATATCTCACGCATGACGCCAAGGAAGGAGAGTTATTATTGAATGATGGATTTAGAATATAATTCGTTGTTGCATGACGACAAAGAAATGGAAATATCTTATGCATGACGACATGTAAAGGGAAATATCTTACACATGATTTCTGTCTAACCCTTTATCCTATGGTCTGAGAAGTTATGTTATTTATATGTAACCCTTCATCCCATGGCTTCTTTTCATTATTTCTAATAATTTTCGCAAGCAAAAGATTGTAATTTCACTATATAGGAGAATCTGAACTCAAGGTACACGTGAAGACGCATATGTTGTTACAACAAATGAGGCATATCTTGTCCTTGTTATTAATTTAAATAATTGCAATGAAAAATAAAATTATGGTGGTTTTGACTGTAATGTTACATTTTTCAGGAATATAACGCTATGCAGTTTCAAATATGTACGCTTCCGGGAATGTATTTCATTTGATTAAATAATTGTGCATTATGAGTTGGTCTAATTTACTATTATGTGAAAATAATATTAATCTATATTTATTTATTTTCTGAGAATACATATTTTATGGGATTTGGTGCCTGACGGCGATGTATTCAAAGCATGTATTGACATAAATAACAAGGCAAATAAAAATGAGCTGAAAAATTAAATGAAACTAGAAGATATGCCTGCAAACATGATAAAGCGATATGATGAAGATATGGACAAAATATTGCAAGACCAGGTTAACCTTTGGCTGCAAAAGCACAGTCAAAATTACAGGTAAAGAGATGCAAATTTATCTTGAGGTATTATTACTTCCAACCTTTTATTAATTGATCTCCTTTTTTATTTTAGGTTAGTTAGAATTGGAACAAAAGTAAAGCTATGTCAGATATGCAAATTTAGATTGCAGTACAATTTAGTATTATAATATTTTTATAAAAATTATTTCTAACAAGTGTATTAATAACAAGTATTAATTAAGCAGTGGCGTGGATGCTCTCGAACAAGGACAACCCTACTTTTAAGAATAAAAAATGACATTGTTAAATATAACTAAAGAAAAGAGCTTACGCGTAGAAGAAAAATGGAGAGACATAAATAGACGTGTAGTTGGAGACTTCTACACAATTGGTGAGACATAGGCATGTTGTGTTTAGGTATAATTTTATATTTTAAATTAGTTTTCTTCTTCGTATTTAATATTTGTAATTTCTCAAAAAATTTAATATCTTTAATGAATAACATATATTGTCAATAATTGTATTAAATGTAGATGTGCGTCTAGATGCACTCCACTTTTTGTTTTGTTAGTGAGTAGGTTAGAGGATCAATTAGAAATTTAATATAATAGAATATCTATCATTTACTTTGCCTATTCTCTCTTTCATTTATTAGAAAAGAATATTGCGTGGAGGACACATATTCTGTTATTTTTGGTATGTTGAAAGGGAAGATTTTTTAAAGGTAAGCACGTCTAACTTTTATCTATTTCATGTGTTTTGGAGTGTCTTGAACTGATTGGTATCATAATTTTTTGTTTCAAAGTAAGATTTCCCTTCACATCCCTCAACGCCTTTGTGTATGGTAAGACATGTTACAAAAATGGTGTAAATGTTTCAGATTGTATCATTTTTATGGGAATATCTAACACATGACGCCAAGGAAGGAGAGTTATTATTGAATGATGGATTTTGAATATAATTTGTTGTTGCATGACGATGAATGATGGATTTAGAATATAATTCATTGTTGCATGATGACAAAGAATTGGAAATATCTTATGCATGACGACATGTAAAGGGAAATATCTTACACATGATTTCTGTGTAACCCTTTATCCTATGGTCTGAGAAGTTATGTTATTTATATGTTACCCTTCATCCCATGGCTTATTTTCATTATTTCTAATAATTTTCGCAACCATAAGATTGTAATTTCACTATATAGGAGAATCTGAACTCAAGGTACACGTGAAGACGCATAAGTTGTTACAACAAACGAGGCATATGATTGTATGTTGATATAATAGGATTGTATGAGGTGTGGAATGATTAAAGTTGTATGGAAATTCCTTGAATGCCATAGGGTAAAATTCGATTCTTTGAGGAAAGATTGAGGAATTGATGTTGAAAAATGATTTGGATGATGATTTGTGTAGTTATATGGTGCTTAGATGGGTTGTGTTGTGCTTGGAGAGTGTTTGAATCAATGGAAAAAATGAATTGTGTTAGAGACCTAAATGAGCCCAGAATGAAATATTTCGCAAAACGATGCGTAAATGTCGGAAAACATAAAAACGACGATTGAACTAGCCTCTAAACAACCTAAGGGAGTGTTATAAAATGAGAAAGAAAATTTAGAAAAATAAATCTCACATTTACACTACAATGGCCGAACCATCAAGGGAGGATGGGGAGGATTTTTGTGTTTTTGCGTTTTGATACTATTTGACGAGTACTGATGGATGTACATTATTGTATAGGTTGCCGTACGTCGACCTGAATCCCGAATCTTGAATCAGTGAATTGCCCTTGGTCCGGGACCAAGTGGATTGAGGTAAGAAATTGGTTCATTGCATGTGTAATTATAAATTAACATGTATGGGTTGAACTGAGAGTGATTGGGAATGTCCTCTGTGTAGGCATTCCGCTGTGTACCGAGTTGAGGGATAAGCTGCTGCGGAGCTTGTGGAAACACGATTTAAGGTAACCTCTTGGTACTGGGGCTTGTTCCCCTTTTCTGTTCCACCTTGCCAGTTGATGGCAACGGTAGGAAGTGTGTATGAATAGTATAGAACACATGAGCATGCATGCATTATTGCTATGGGTACTGCAGTACCGAGTCTCTGGCCAGTAGACAGTTTTATTAGCCTTCGGGCATTTTCGGACTTCCGCTGGATAGGTCTCCAGGAGGGAGTTCCAGTTGACTGCGGTCATGGTGTGTGATCCGGGTAGGAGCACACTAGGAATATCTTTGGCGTTTTGGTTGGTTTGGGCATCATGGTTGTGGTTTCTGTGAACACACCTTGGATGATACCCATAGGCTTATATATGCCGAGGGCGTACGTGGAATTGGGGTTACCATCCCGTATCGTCGTATTTTGTTTTCTTTATATTCCCCATTCTCTAAACCCCTTGCTATATCCCGTTTTCAAAGCGGTTGTTGTATTCTATTGATATGCATCGAAGTGAACCATTGGGTGGAGTTTTCTCCAGAACCTCTTGGTTACTGAGATATATTCGTATATCTCACCCCGTCTCGGGGCATTTATTTCAGGAGGTAGCAGTGGAGCAGGAGCCTCGGGCAAGAGGCCCGCAGAGTGAGCGATGGAGCGTTTCTTATTTTGCATTTTGTTGGCCGTGTGGCCTAGGCTAGACTTAGGGCATGAACATGTCATTTGTATTTATTAGTAGCTTCATTAGCATCTTGTTCATGCCATTTTGCCTAAGTCTAGTAGTGATGTATTTGGTTATGTTGTCTTTTAAATTAAGTTGAAATTTTAGAAGAATGTAATTTGAAGTTTTAGTTTCAAGTTGTAATTTGTAAAGCCATATTGTAATAGTATTGATGCATGTCTAATTATGATGGAAGGGCCTTAGGCCTATTTTAGGTTATGATAATATGTATGATGGAAATATGCATGAAAAAGGTGTTAGTGATTGCAACTACTTAAGAATGATTAATATGGACTCTATGTTTAATAACTATAAACTGGATTGGGTTGTAAGTGCCCCAAGGCGTTGTTGGTCCTTGTGTGTGCCACCCATTGGATTATTACTGTATTATCATGTGTTTATTAGGTACATTTGAGGTTTAAATGATCTTTTACAAATTTGGGATTATTGGAAAAACAAAGGAAACTCTGGCGAATTTTCTGTAGAATTGGCAGATTTTAGGCAAACTTCGGGAGAGTATATCTCCCTCCATAGAGGTCCCCTAGGGACGTGCCATACGCAATTTTGAAGGTTGAGATGTCCTCTACCTTGTGTCAAAATGTGAGGAAATTCTGGGTTGATATTCGGCCTGAAAAAAATAGAGAAACGCGGACTGCTCATGTGCCCCTGCACCTGAGGCAGATTCTAGACCGGATTTGGGAAATTAATTCCCGCTTCGTTTCTCAGTCAAATTGAGCGTGTGATATATCAAAATGAAGTTTGAGATGTCTAGTTTGTAGGATAAAAATGTGAGAGCAAATGGTTGAGTGGATTGAGTGCAGTAATTCGAGAAATGTGAGTGGTTTGGAGCTGTTTTTGGGGTTGTTTGGGCTAATTGCTTATCCAACTTCAAACGGCGATAACCGGAGCAAATGAGCTCCGAATTGAGCGTATGTTAGCTTGTTAAAAAGGGAATTAAGTAACACAAAGATATAATCTGAGAAGAAGGGTTGGTTGCGATCGGTTTGGTCGCAGAAAAACTTAGAGTGAAACATGTTCGAATTGGTAAAAAAACGTAAAGTTGGAAATTGGCTAAGTGAGTTTATGGGAACTCCTTAGTAACTTATAATAAGTAACGTAAGTGATAAAAATAGTTTAAATAAGTCTTCCGCAAGAGTTTACGGTTACGGTCACAGCTTTTAATTATTACGCCTTTTTATGTTTTAAATGCTCGCGTAATAATCGGAAAAAAATTTATTCGCGTTTTTTAAATGAACTGCTGTGATTATAACTGCGCTTAATATCATAATTAATGTTAACAATACCGGTACGTAACGGGCTGTTACATTTTATGGTATCAGAGCAGTTTTGTTAGGGAACTCTGATAATGAATATATAGTTGTGTTGTGTGTTGCATAGTTGTATGTAGATTCTTATCGATTACTGCATATGTGATTCCTTAGTGTGGGTCTGATCAACCCATTCCTTTGTGTTACATGCGTAGTCATCGTAAGAAGCCTGCGTGGCAACCTTGGAACACCAAATGTAAGTCCTTAGCCTGATGTTGTGGATGCAGTGTTGACTGCTCCATGGACAAGAGATGGCAGTAAGTAAAATATGAATATTATAGGACTTATGGGAAACAGACTTAAATGTTTCGTCTGACCTTGTAGATGAAATTTATAATGCTGGATTATAAGTGAAAGTTGTAAACAAATCTATGATATGTACGGTATTGCATGGATGAACCTTGTAGTACCATGAATAATAAAGATATATAATTGAGATGAGTCCATAGTATGGAAATGGTTTGGGTAAAGCTTCCAAGTATGTGTGTAGTATAGTGTGTACAATGAACTTGGTGAATAGACTTCATCAAGGTGAAAGGTTTAGAACCTGTTGGATTATTGAAAATGGTGAACAGATATGCTTAGGCACGAGTTTGAATATTTTATGTTGACTAGAAGTTATAAGTCCTTGATGGATGATGTACACTTAAACAAAGTGAGATGGTTCATGCAGAGAAATAAATAGAATAATTGATGATTAATCCTATGGGATTTGACCACTTGAAATTATAATGTTGGTCAATTGATAAATTGAGATGTATCGAAATATGGGATTTAAATCCATAAGGAGGTAGTATTGATTAAGCATAGGGGAGATGAATTAATTATGTATTATATGTATAAGGAAGAAGTTGATAGAATCGCCATGGATGGCATTGAACAAGGTTCATTGAGAGTATGATTGTCCGTAACGGAATATGGTCTAGCTTGACAGACATGCCATAAAGGAAACAAATGTGATTATATGTGTGCGTTAATATGTGGAATTCTCCTTGGAAATGGCTACTTTGTAGAGGTTCAGGTGTTATGAAGTATAAGAGGATTGATCCATGATGGAGGTCTCATGGAGATCTCAAAGAATGAATATCGTAAATTGAAATGGCCTAATTACTAGTGGATGTTGTAATGCATTGTGAATAATACCTAATGGCCTGATGGCCAGTATACCTACTCTGATAAATAAACGGATGATGATCCAGTGATGGCCTAAGTGCCAGTATACATATATATGTATGTACACCTTGTGATGGCCTGAGCGCCTAATTATCCGTGTTGAGGTAAATTATTAAATTTTTTGTAAAAGGACAATGAGGCCGAATGAAATCCCCGATGATGGGAAGTATCTGAAGAGATTGTATGATTAGAGAATGAGCTAATGTACAACCTGATGGGAAATCATGTGATTAGTGTATGAACTAAGTTACAATAAAGTGTGGAATTATGTGTTTAGCAAAAGAGCTAATGTGTAATGTCAAAACAAAAATGATAAGATTAGTTAATGAGTTGAGGTATAAGTGTTAGTGCAAGGATTGATATAATTTTCCAGTGCACGGATTGAGGTGAAATTAGTCTTTTGTGATAGGACGAATATGTTTAGAAGATCCCTGTGTGATGGGAAGTATATGTGAGATGTGTACAGAACTTTGAGAAAATTCTTGATTCACGGAATAGAGATTATGTTATGAACTATGCCAAGTGAATAGTCAAAGTAAAAGAGAAAACAATCTGTGAGAAGAATAAGCAAGGAAGAGATAATGGACTATGGATTTGAACAATAACATGACAGAAGGAACTATTGAGAGTTAAGAAATGTGTATGAAATTACGAAGAGAATGTGAATTATTATAATAGTGACTTACATGTAAACTATCAGTGAGAAGAATGAAATGAGAGAGTAAAATGAATTGACTTATATATATAACAGGTGTATATTATACCATTATTACTATGGTTATGGGGATAGCCCCATGTGAATATACCAAAGATATTTTGCTGTTATATACAGAGTGATACAGACACCAAATGGACTGGGTCCATGTGTGATCTGGAGTGTACGGAGTACCAGTTTTGCCGTTATATACGGATATGTTATAAGTATGAACTCCCCTGTGTACTGGGTACACGTTTGCTGTTGTATACAGATGTGATGTAAATATGAACTCCTCTATGCACTAGGTGCACGTTATGAGACTTGATATTACCATCTCTGTGCGGCCTATGTGCCCGGAGTGTGTAGCCATCTCCGTGCGGATTATGTTCCCGGAGACTATTATTATGTTATACGAGTAATATGAGATGATGAAGTATCCCGCAGTGATGAGACTGCTATTATAGTTGAATTGATCTACATAAGTGCACAAATAAGAAATGTTGGGAATACTAATAGAACACAGTCAGCAAGTGGCAGGTTATCATTACTGCATGGATTATATGGGTGGATTCTCTGATCGGTGGGTCATTACATCTGGGGCCCTGAGGACAGCAAGAGCTCGAGCGGTTAAAACCTGTGAATGTTGTTACCCACTGTATTGAGAGAGTTCTTCCATGTGATTAACGCAAAAATGAGGTCAGATATTTGTAAATGGACAATAGTATGTCAGAATTGGAGACAAGAGGTGAGGTATAGTGTGTAAATTTTTTTTTTGAAGTGTGATAGTGAAACACTATTGTGGGTGTAAAGTAAGTTTGATGAAATAATTTCGGCTCCAAGTGAGGTAGTAAATTTGTTGGAATTCTCGTCTTATGATGAAAGAGATAATAACGAGATTGATGTTGACAGATTGAGTGAGTGTCCTTCTAAGAAGGCTGGTGATGATCAAGAATTCAGGTTAAAACAGTGAATTATAAGCCCTTATAAAAGGTAAATTGTGATGGAATCAAGCACGAATGTGTAAATATAGTTGGAAACTGGAATTGTAATTGGTTACCTAAAATTTGATAACCTGACTTACGGGTGGAGTAGATTGAGGAGTGTTATATATAATCGCATATACCACGTATGGTGGAAAGTGTATGGAAAATGCACAATGCTGACGTTGTTTTGGTTAGGTACTAATAATATATGGTCGAGTGCTTGTGGTAACTTCGAATGTTCCGAGAGACTGATATACCAACCAGTGGTGAATTGTATAAGTGGTGGCAATGATGGATTTAGTTTTATGTGACTTGATAATCAAGTTTCAAAGATTCCTATAGGATGAGACTTGCATGTGAGAGACATGACATTTTTAGTGGTCCATCAGTTAGTAGTGAAATGGGTTTGGAAAATGATTCGTCCCAAGGTGTTTGGTGAAAGTTAGTGAAGCTGTGAGTTTATAGTATTTTAAAGTGGACATCCATGATAAAAATGTCGATAATGAAGAAGTGAGGGTATAAATGAATGAAAAATGATGTTGAATCTATAATATTGTTACAGGATGATGAGTAAAAATGGTTACTTGGTGAAAACCTTAGGCATAAGACCTTTGATACGAAAGTCATTAATGAGTGTTGTGTTTAGACTGTGAGAGGTCTAAGTATGGAGTTGAGCTGGTTAAGTTGGTAAAGTTGAGATGGTTAAGCTAATAAAGAGTTTAACAATGAGTGTAAATTATGAATATGAGTTTGTAGATGGAAAAAATTTCGTGAGTATTTGTGGTCGAAAGACCTTATAGGGCTAATCGAAAATATAAACTAGTATGGGTATTGCTAGTTTCGTATCACAGAGAGAAAGATATAGTTGTGAGTACCTAAAAAGAGGTGAAGGCACGTGACAAGGAAAAATAAAGTAAATGAGTATAGAATTTAATGTGAATCGGAATTGTAGGACACGACAAAGTGCCTTTGAAACTAGAAAGCATGTGGTTGGGTGAAAGCCAAGAAAACAACGAAATGATAAGAGTAGTGACAGTAATGGAAAGAAATGGTTGTTGGGGTATTGTCAAAACAGTGAGGACCGCAAAAAAAGTTAAGTACTAAAGAACGTGAGTTGGAAATACTCCAGGAATAACTAGTGAATGTGCATGAAAGCGATTAGATGCTTTTGAGAACGACCATGGGTCAGAAAGATGGATAAAGATGAGAATGAGGTAAATTGATACCGACAAATCCGTAATATTGTTATATTATTACCTACAAATCAGCGAAAGGGTAACGGGAGACCAGAGAAAGTGTAAAGTATTGTGAATTAAAAGGTCACAGAACCATGAGAGACAAGTGATTGTGAAGGATCAAAGGATAATAAGTATCATAAAAAGGAGATCATGCTTGTGATAAAAGTAATGTGGTAAAGGAACACACTTGAGGATGCTACTTGGGAGCGGGATGATGAGATTCTCCGACTGTGTCCTGAGTTAGCGGATGAGTATGATTTAATTTTGCGGACAAAATTCTAAAAAGTTGGGGTGAGTATAACACCTCACAATTTTAAATCAATTAATTAAAATATTAAATGAGCAATCAAGTGATGAATTAGTGAAAATCCTAAAGATTAGGCCAAAATACAAAGAAATGGCAAAACGGTAATTAGCCAACACGCAACCCTAGGAAGATAAAAATTGAGTAGAAGGTCTCAGATGGTAAAAATAACCCTGGAAATGGGTTCAGAACGAAAAATTGAGTGGATAGGCAAGTTTCAGAAAAATCAGTGAATAGTGTTTTTCGCGGGTAAAAATACCGCGTTACGATTGCACCGTAAAACGTGCCAGTTGAATTTTGAGCTCTAGGTTTCAAATATGAGTTAAAAAATGGTCTAATGAGTTAGGAAATATGATTTCTTATAATATTCGATGAAATTAAGACAGTTTGGGGAAGCGTGCCAATGGCGCGCATAATAGCTTAAAACAGTGTTTTCTCCGAACGAATGGAGGACTCTTAATTCATCTGATCAAGCCTAATTAAAGGGGAATAGTTAATGTTAAAAATTTGAGTTTCTAAATAGGTTGTGAATTTACGGACGTTTAGTGGAATCGGAGGAAAATTCGGATTAGTTTTAAATCGCGTGAAGTGGCGGTGGGACCCACCCCACTTAAGTGACTTAAGCCACATGTGCTTGGCACTATTCATGCATCACTTTCCTCCCTCTTCTTGCTCAAACCCGCAGCCACCATAGCCCTTCCCCTCCAAGATTTCATTTCACCATAACTTAGCCATTTCTTCACCAAATCCATTGATTCTTGTCTTGAAATTTGATGGAAATGGCCTTCTAAATCCATTGGTGGTACTCCCAAGCCTTGAAAGCCACTAGATTTTGAGAAAAACCCTCCCCAAAGCTGCGGCCCTTTCCTTTAGATTTGTGAAAATGGTGTTGATTGATGCTCCAATGGTGGAGTATGTTTAGGAGGAGCCTTGTGCCAAGCTTTTGGGTGAGTTTCCTTGTGTTCCAATGGTTTAATTTTGTGGTTGAATTTATGAACCCTAAAGAGGGCTTGTTGGATTGATGTGTTTAGAGAGCTCAATTGGAAAATGTTTGTACATGAATGTGTCTTAGAATGATGTGTAGTAGCCATAAATGCAATAAAAATTATTGATGAAAAATGTAAATTTTTAACTTAGAAAATTTTGAGGTTGTCATGACTTTGAGTTTTGAAAATGTGTTAGGATTGGATTGATGAGTTGTTGTATGATTGTATGTTGATATAATAGGATTGTATGAGGTGTGGAATGATTAAAGTTGTATGGAAATTCCTTGGAATGCCATAGGGTAAAATTCGATTCTTTGAGGAAAGATTGAGGAATTGATGTTGAAAAATGATTTGGATGATGATTTGTGTAGTTATATGGTGCTTAGATGGGTTGTGTTGTGCTTGGAGAGTGTTTGAATCAATGGAAAAAAATGAATTGTGTTAGAGACCTAAATGAGCCCAGAATGAAATATTTCGCAAAACGATGCGTAAATGTCGGAAAACGGAAAAACGACGATTGAACTAGCCTCTAAACAACCTAAGGGAGTGTTATAAAATGAGAAAGAAAATTTAGAAAAATAAATCTCACATTTACACTACAATGGCCGAACCATCAAGGGAGGATGGGGAGGATTTTTGTGTTTTTGCGTTTTGATACTATTTGACGAGTGCTGATGGATGTACATTATTGTATAGGTTGCCGTACGTCGACCTGAATCCCGAATCTTGAATCAGTGAATTGCCCTTGGTCCGGGACCAAGTGGATTGAGGTAAGAAATTGGTTCATTGCATGTGTAATTATAAATTAACATGTATGGGTTGAACTGAGAGTGATTGGGAATGTCCTCTGTGTAGGCATTCCGCTGTGTACCGAGTTGAGGGATAAGCTGCTGCGGAGCTTGTGGAAACACGACTTAAGGTAACCTCTTGGTACTGGGGCTTGTTCCCCTTTTCTGTTCCACCTTGCCAGTTGATGGCAACGGTAGGAAGTGTGTATGAATAGTATAGAACACATGAGCATGCATGCATTATTGCTATGGGTACTGCAGTACCGAGTCTCTGGCCAGTAGACAGTTTTATTAGCCTTCGGGCATTTTCGGACTTCCGCTGGATAGGTCTCCAGGAGGGAGTTCCAGTTGACTGCGGTCATGGTGTGTGATCCGGGTAGGAGCACACTAGGAATGTCTTTGGCGTTTTGGTTGGTTTGGGCATCATGGTTGTGGTTTCTGTGAACACACCTTGGATGATACCCATAGGCTTATATATGCCGAGGGCGTACGTGGAATTGGGGTTACCATCCCGTATCGTCGTATTTTGTTTTCTTTATATTCCCCATTCTCTAAACCCCTTGCTATATCCCGTTTTCAAAGTGGTTGTTGTATTCTATTGATATGCATCGAAGTGAACCATTGGGTGGAGTTTTCTCCAGAACCTCTTGGTTACTGAGATATATTCGTATATCTCACCCCGTCTCGGGGCATTTATTTCAGGAGGTAGCAGTGGAGCAGGAGCCTCGGGCAAGAGGCCCGCAGAGTGAGCGATGGAGCGTTTCTTATTTTGCATTTTGTTGGCCGTGTGGCCTAGGCTAGACTTAGGGCATGAACATGTCATTTGTATTTATTAGTAGCTTCATTAGCATCTTGTTCATGCCATTTTGCCTAAGTCTAGTAGTGATGTATTTGGTTATGTTGTCTTTTAAATTAAGTTGAAATTTTAGAAGAATGTAATTTGAAGTTTTAGTTTCAAGTTGTAATTTGTAAAGCCATATTGTAATAGTATTGATGCATGTCTAATTATGATGGAAGGGCCTTAGGCCTATTTTAGGTTATGATAATATGTATGATGGAAATATGCATGAAAAAGGTGTTAGTGATTGCAACTACTTAAGAATGATTAATATGGACTCTATGTTTAATAACTATAAACTGGATTGGGTTGTAAGTGCCCCAAGGCGTTGTTGGTCCTTGTGTGTGCCACCCATTGGATTATTACTGTATTATCATGTGTTTATTAGGTACATTTGAGGTTTAAATGATCTTTTACAAATTTGGGATTATTGGAAAAACAAAGGAAACTCTGGCGAATTTTCTGTAGAATTGGCAGATTTTAGGCAAACTTCGGGAGAGTATATCTCCCTCCATAGAAGTCCCCTAGGGACGTGCCATACGCCATTTTGAAGGTTGAGATGTCCTCTACCTTGTGTCAAAATTTAAGGAAAATCTGGGTTGATCTTCGGCCTGAAATAAATAGAGAAACGCGGACTGCTCATGTGCCCCTGCACCTGAGGCAGATTCTGGACCGGATTTGGGAAATTAATTCCCGCTTCGTTTCTCAGTCAAATTGAGTGTGTGATATATCAAAATGAAGTTTGAGATGTCTAGTTTGTAGGATAAAAATTTGAGAGTACTTGGTTGAGGGGATTGAGTGCAGTAATTCGAGCAATGTGAGTGGTTTGGAGCTGTTTTTGGGGTTGTTTGGGCTAATTGCTTATCCAACTTCAAACGGCGATAACCGGAGCAAATGAGCTCCGAATTGAGCGTATGTTAGCTTGTTAAAAAGGGAATTAAGTAACACAAAGATATAATCTGAGAAGAAGGGTTGGTTGCGATTGGTTTGGTCGCAGAAAAACTTAGAGTGAAACATGTTCGAATTGGAAAAAAACGTAAAGTTGGAAATTGGCTAAGTGAGTTTATGGGAACTCCTTAGTAACTTATAATAAGTAACGTAAGTGATAAAAATAGTTTAAATAAGTCTTCCGCAAGAGTTTACGGTTACAGTCACAGCTTTTAATTATTACGTCTTTTTATGTTTTAAATGCTCGCGTAATAATCGGAAAAAATTTATTCGCGTTTTATAAATGAACTGCCGTGATTGTAACTGCGCTTAATATCATAATTAATGTTAACAATACCGGTACGTAACGGGCTGTTACACTAAGTTATATGATTTAGAACCCAATTCTTTAACATTGGAGGTGATTGAATTTGTTGATCCTTTGCTCTTGCATATTTTATTTATTAATTTATTAATCAATATTTTTTAATAAACTAAGTCAATAACCTTGCGGTTTTCATAGATCCAATTCCATGATAAGTCGTTGCAGTCATGGGTTTAAACATATTCTGATAGCGTCAAAGGTTATAAGTTGTGGAATCCGGATACTAGAAGTGTAACTTACAACAGAGACGTTGTATTCAGGGAATCTAAGTTGAATCAAATTTTTCCTGAAGCTCCTGAAAAGTCACAGACAGTGGAGTTGGATGTGGGTTTGAAAGAGGATACAGTAAACTCACAGGTTGAATTGGGAAATTTGAATTCTGAAGCTGCTGAATATAACGAGGTAGAGGATGAATTTTCTGAAACCGAGAATGAGGTTGAAGCACCAGTGCTGAGGAGATCCACGAGGGAAAGAAGATTATCTGAGAGGTATACAGGTTGCAAGTGGGTGTTCAAGAAGAAGGTTGGTGCCAATGGGGAGATTGAGTGCTACAAGGCTCGATTGGTTGCAAAGGGATATTCACAGACAGAAGGGGTTGATTATGGTGAGGTATTTTCACCTGTTGCAAAGTTAAATTCCATAAGACTGATTTTGTCTGTAGCAGGTACATATGACCTAGAGGTGGAGCAGCTGGATGTGAAGACGATTTTCCTTCATGGTGATTTGGAGGAGGTTATTTTCATGAAGCAACCAAAGAGGTTCATTGCAAGAGGCAAAGAGGAGCTAGTCTACAAGCTGAATAAATCTCTGTATGGCCTGAAGCAGTCCCCAAGGATGTGGTACATGAAGTTCGATACTTATGTGGTGCAGCTAGGCTTTGACCGCTGTGATGTTTATCACTGTGTTTATGTGAAAAGGTTAGAAGGTGACTTTGTTATTCTTAATTTGTATGTTGACGACATGTTACTCGTTGGAAACAGTTTGAAGATGATCATCACTGTTAAAGGACTGCTAGCAAAGCAGTTTGAAATGAAAGATCTAGGTGTTGGAAATGTGATATTGGGTATGCAGATTAAGAGGGAGCGTGACAAAGGAAGATTATGGTTAAGTCAGCGAAAGTGTATAGAGGATATTCTGAAGAAATTCAAGATGACTGACTGCAAGCTTGTGTTGACTCCCATGTCTACTGGTTCTAAGTTATCGGTTGACCAGTATCCCAAGACTGAAGAAGAAAAAGAGATGGCATCAGTTCCTAATGCTAGTGCAGTTGGGAGTCTGATGTATGCCATGATTTGTACTCGACCTGATATTGCTCAAGCAGTGGGAGTATTGAGCAGGTATATGTCCAAGCCAGGAAAGGAGCATTGGACGGCTGTGAAGCGTGTGTTCCATTATCTTCGTGGTACGTCTGACCTAGGGTTATGCTATGAAGGCGTGAAGGGCTCAATGGGACAGACATTATTAAAACTGAGATGCTTTGTGGATGCTGACTGGGGAGGTGATATTGATAGTAGAAGGTCTACAAGTTGATATGTTGTTTCTTCATTTGGCGGAGCTATCAGTTGGATGAGTAAGAGGGAGAGCATTATTGCTTTATCTTCTACAGAGGCTGAGTACATGGCCTTGACACATGCTGTTAAGGAGGCTATTTGGTTACGGAGGTTGTGCAAAGAGCTTGGCTTTGCACAAGGAGAGATGATCATTGGATGTGACAGTCAAAGCGCCATTTTCTTGGCTAAGAACCCAGGTTTCCATGCGAGGACCAAGCATATCGGCATACAGTATCACTTCATCAGAGAGAAGATCGAAGACAAGGTTGTATTGCTGGAAAAGGTTGACACAAAGGTCAAGAATGCTGATTTTCTGACCAAGGTAGTGACTTCAGAGAAGTTTGAATGGTGTACAGCTGCATTGGGATTGAAGAAACATGCAAAGCATTCACCAAGTAGGAGAATGTTACGTATGGCTCATACTTCGCTTGTTGATGATGGCCCTAGTTCTCGGGGTCAACAGAAAGGCAACTGGGATCCTGCTCCCAGGTGAGCGGGCAGGGGTCCGGGGGAAAGCGCCCCCCCGGCCCGTAGAGGCTAGGTACTGTTGTGGGCCTCTGTTGTATTGTAATTTTCTTAGCAGTTTGGGCTTGGGCCCATGAATAGCTGCTGTTAGGATTTTCTAATCCTATTTATATTTTTCTTGTAAACCGAGTGACTAGTAACGAGTGGCGGTGAGGTGAATATAGTACAAACAAGTCTCTCTCTCTCTTTCTTTTCCGTTTTCGATTTGTGTTTTGTCGATTTCCAACATAAAGCAGCTTTAAGTTGCATTATATAAGAATTCTATCTATAAGTAACTGAAATTATAGGAAGATCCTAGTCTTTTCGATCTTGCAGGAGCGTCAGAGAGCAAACAAGAAGCAAGAAGAAATCAAGAATCATGTCTTCAACAAGAAGTAAGCCTGAATCTCTTGGTGTTCTAATTTCATATAATCATATTTTGAAATTTCTTACATTTGTTATCAGAGCCTAAGTAATATGATTTAGAACCCAATTCTTTAACATTGGAGGTGATTGAATTTGTTGATCCTTTGCTCTTGCATATTTTATTTATTAATTTATTAATCAATATTTTTTAATAAACTAAGTCAATAACCTTGCGGTTTTCATAGATCCAATTCCATGATGAGTCGCTGCAGTCATGGGTTTAAACATAATTATGATTAGAAATTCCTTGTATTGCCGAGAACCGAATTTAGGGATTTTGATATTATTATATTATATTTTAGTTTTCAGTTGCTTGTATATGTACAACCATATTTGTGAAAAAAGCATACATACAGACCACGCTATAGCAACACAACTCATATAGTACTGCATAACTAATTGATCCAAATAAGCATACAAACCCTCTTGAAATGCAACTCGCACAGTTCAGCAGCACTCATTCCCAACAAAGTAACACAGTCTCGATCAAACAACAAAAAAGAAGCAGAATCTGTGTTATCTACAACTCTGACTTGAACACTAAATCTATAAATATTTAAAAAGACATGTATCACAAACAGATAATTACTCAACCGATACAAA
Source organism: Gastrolobium bilobum (assembly GCF_033153095.1). NCBI lineage: Eukaryota > Viridiplantae > Streptophyta > Magnoliopsida > Fabales > Fabaceae > Gastrolobium > Gastrolobium bilobum. The sequence goes on along the minus strand of NW_026897944.1, from coordinate 8,535 downwards.
TACAGTTTAAAGATTAGCAGCGATATATTACCCAGGCATATAATCTTCCCAATGTTTGTGGCAGTTTTTACAGTACCATTTTTCAAAATCTTCACAAACGGAGAATGGACACATACCCCTAAAGATTGTACCTCACCCACATAATGATCCTTTGCTCTTGCATATTTTATTTATTAATTTATTAATCAATATTTTTAATAAACTAAATCAATAACCTTGCGGTTTTCATAGATCCAATTCCATGATAAGTCGCTGCAGTCATGGGTTTAAACATAATTGTGATTAGAAATTCCTTGTATTGCCGAGAACCAAATTTAGGGATTTTGATATTATTATATTACATTTTAGTTTTCAGTTGCTTGTATATGTACAGCCATATTTGTGATCCATGCCAAAACATCAGCTGTAATTTAATTGTAAAGAACCTTATAGTCAACTCAAGCTCTGATACCATGTAAAGAACCTTGGGATACACCACCCCAAAAGCTAGCTCAAAGGGTGAGAGTGCCCAAGGCCTTATAAAAGCCACATTAGTTGCCCACACAATCAATGTGAGACTATATATCTCAACACGCCCCCTCATAAGGTATCAGAACCAGAGAGAGATGGAGAGAATAGAGGATGAACAAGAAGAAAGAAATAAACTGAATAATAGAAATCTTGAATTGAATCATAATGTGAACTGTTACATATATACAATGCTGATAATAGCTGTAATAACTAAATCAGTTATAACTGAAGCGTATAATAAGGAATCTGTTAAATCTACTTTATCCGTTTACATTCCCCCTCAAGGTCAGTGTCGGAGGAACAGAGAGACTGAGCTTGTCTCTAAAATCCAAGTACTTTGAGCGTGTTATTGCCTTCGTAAGGCCATCTGCTATTTGATCTGATGAAGGAACATGGTGTACTGAAACAGACTTGTCCAGCACCTTTTCAAGAACGAAATGAAGATCTAATTCAAAATGCTTTGTCCTTGAATGAAAAAGGGGATTTGCAGTAAGTAAAACAACACTTAAATTGTCACAGAAAATGCTGGGAGTTTGAGATAATGTTACTCTAAGTTCAGATAACAAGGACTTGATCCAAGTTAGTTTAGTCATGGTTGCAGCCAAGCATCTATACTCAGCTTCGGTGCTAGAGCGACTCACAACTGCTTGCTTCTTGGAGGACCATGATACTACATTCCCCCTAAGAAAGATGCAAAACCCTGAAGTGGAGCGTCTATCATCGATGTCAGAACCCCAATCAGAATCGCAAAATGCCTTGAGATGAAGATGGGAGGAAGGAGAAATGGTTAAGCCCAGATGAAGTGTACCATTTAGATACCTCAGTATCCGTTTGACAGCATGCCAGTGGGTGTCAAGAGGAAAGTGCATAAACTGGCAGACCTTGTTCACACTAAAGGTGATGTCTGGACGTGTCACTGTTGCATATTGGAGTGCACCCACTATGGAACGATACAAAGAGGGATCATGAAAGGGAGATCCATCTCTGGCAGAGAGTTTGACACCAGCAACCATTGGTGTTGGGAGACTTGCAACTTGTCATACCAGCTTTGTTTAGCAGATCAGTGATGTATTTCGTTTGAGTTAAGTGCAGATTACCATTGGATGAAGATTGAGCTTCAATGCCAAGGAAGTAATGGAGGTTGCCCAAATCCTTAAGAGTAAAGGCTTTATGAAGAGTGTAATAACCCAAAAATCTTGTACTCGATATTAGCCTAATGAAATGAAACGAAAAGGGATCAAGTCCATATTCAGTGAACGAGTAGCTTTGAATAAGCAACATTAATCCTAAGTTAGAACCCACTTTAAATAAGATAATTAATAACTTAGCCCAATGTGGTTTAAAGCCCAAATAAAGTTAAAGCCCAACCTACTTAAGAATATAACTAAGTTAAAGGATTTAAGCCCAAAGCAATGCAAGCCCACTTTATAAGAAATGGCCCAATTAGTATCTAGACAAAGATCCAAGCCCACACCACTTAGCCTTGACCCAATTACTAATGGTCCCACACTTATTAACTTAATGGGCCCAGACACTCACCAAGCCCAACCCAATTCAAGAATAAACCCTAGGTGAGGTGGCAACACGTGATTGGACAATTTGAATGAAGATTTAACCCTCCTCACATGTCCACTTCGACCTAGCAAAGAGAAAAGGGGATGAGATTGCTTTCCCCACCTTAGGCGCACTCATAACAAGGAAAAGGAAGCTTCCTTCTTACACACTCAAGCCATGCATGACACAAGTCTTTCCATCTCCCAAGTAACACATCAAGGGAACATAAACCAAGATTCCCTTCATAAAAGTAGGCTCACTTTCCATCTTCCCTAGGCGCACAAGTCTTCCCCAATGCATGATTAAAAAGGTGAAGCCACCTTTTCTCCATCTCCCTAGGCGCAATAATTAGCATAAAAAGGGAAGACTTGTTCTTACACACCTTATGATGAGTGTGACATACTCAAGGTGATTCCCAAACCCCATGCATTGGGAAGTCCCAAAGACACTATATCCTAGAATGCAATTATGGAAAGCTAAAAGACAAAAGGCCCTACACATTAACCAACATTTCTTCAATGATGATTAAAGCAATTAACATTGGTACACGCAAAGACCTCTCTCCTTCCCATGCGCCCCACTCCCCAAATTAATGATGACTCTCCCTAACCAAGGCATGACATGCAAGGACTCTCTTCCCCATGCGCCTCACTCCCCAAAATAATGATGACTCTCCCTAACCAAGGAATGACATGCAAGAACTCTCCTCCCTATACGCATCACTTCCAAGTGATTAATGATGAGTCGGTTTCTAGGTAAGAAATGCAAGAGTCCCTCCCATGCGTATGACACTTGAACAAGGTGGGAGATTTGCTAACCCACACACTCAACCTAGACTTAACCCTTCCCCTTCCTAGGTGTGATGATTAGAGGACTTAGACAAAATAAAAGACCCAAGCCAACCGCACGCACTCCCTCACACTCTCAAGATTAGCAAGGAACAAAAGGAAAACAAAGACACTATCACTCTCCCTCTCAAAGGCTTCGGCCTTCTCCCCAAGGAACAAGCACCCACAAGAAAAACCAACCCCTCTTCCTCCCATCTAAGGCTTTGGCCATTCACATGTTAAGGGTAAGGGAACATCAAAAATAGTTTCTAGCCTCCTTCATCGTCTAACTCGTGAAGGTGGACACTTAGAAGAACTCGTGAAACTTAGAAGCAGGAGTGACATATCGGTGGAAGAATCACCATCAAACATCATCCTTGAGGTAAGGTCCCTTAGACTCCATGTTTAAGTTATGATCTCCCTCTTAAATATTTCCGTGTTATAAAGGCTAAAGGAATACAAACCTTCTTCCCTCATTCAATTCTTAAGGACTAAAAGAAAGGAAAACCTTGTGGGATTTACATGTTAACCGAAATGTTAGAATGCTAGGCATAAACTATGTTGTTAGAATCATTTTCTAAGACCTACATCCTAAAGGGGCCGAACCTATATGTGAGTTATAAACCAAGTGAGTTTTTAGAATCATCTCTAAAGTCCCATTATGTTATTAGGCCGAACCAAAGGTGCAAGGGAAGACTAGAGCCGAACTCGAACTCTTGAAGAATAAAAAGACAAGACCCATGTGTAAGTGATTTATGGTTGTTGAAGCGGCTACCCTATGGTTGCCACCCCTTTATGTTAAAGTGAGGTTTGACTGCAATATGTTATATGATGCATTACATGATATGTTTGGTTGTTTGGAACTAATGTTTATTCATGCAAGTTTTGTAAGATGGCCTGTGCACTAATACCACAGAGGCAACCTGACGAGGACCCTGGGTATTCGTCCATAAGACCATGGAGAGTAATTGCCATGGCAGGATTGGTATGATGATATGAAAGCATGATTACTTTCCAAACTATGTTTCCAATGTTTTGCCATTCTATTATTGTACATGTTATTATGTGACTATTGCAGGAGTAAGCATCATGGTTTGGAGGTTGCTCCAACTGTGAGTCCTTACTGAGACCCCCAATCTCACCCCTCTTTGGGGAAACCCACTTTCAGGAAAAAATGACTAAATGAGTAAGGCAGGGAAAAAGGCTGGTACGAGTTGAAGAGGAACCTGCGCAACCACGTGCAGTTGATAATGACTCCAAACTAACGGAGATGTTTAGGAACTTACTAGCCGAAGGAAAGCTCTTGGAGGTAGACTATCTTATATCTGCTCTAGCTGGGCCCATGTGGCTTGAAGAGGCACCTTCCTAAGGGTGCACCTAAGTTCTAATTTGGGATGACTGTAATAGTCTATGCCACTTAGATTATTTTGAACATCTTATATGCCTTTGAAGTACGATATTTTGGGATGTTTATGTTTTTATGGACTTATGAATTTAGTAGGAAAGATTAAGTAACATAAGCCATTATCCGCATAAGACACTTAAGTAACTACCCACTGGGTAGTAGTCAACACTAAAATTATGATCATGTAAGTGAGCTCCTAAAATAGCGCATAAGTATAAGTAGGGTAACCAAGTAGAGATTAATTTGTAAGTAGACCGTAGACAAAGAAAAAGAGAAACTCATGACTAGAGGAATAGATAAGTTAGGGGAATGAACGAAATTAATTCCCATTAGTAAATTTTAAGTTAACCACGCTTAAGTACATGGATTCCGCGCATTGAATGTCAAGCAATGTTACACCTTTGATGGCCTCATTAAGGGTGTTACATTTTTATGGTATCAGAGCAAATTTCTGATCTTTAGGATGAGAATTACACTCTAACTCCCTTATTTTACCTGTAACATATGTGCAGCATTATGCCTCCACGAAGGGTACCTACTCGCAGTAACCCGCAAGGACAAGAGGACATACAAGGCCAGATTAACACCCTACGGGACACCATTACCCAGATGCAGACTAATGCAGGGGAAATGTTCCAAAATATTTTGAATGAAATCAGGCGCCACCCTCACAACGCGACCAATAATAATAACGTCGCAAGTGGCTCAGGCACTGGAGGAACAGGTAGTGGTGGACCCCAACCGCAGCCAGAACATGGAGCGGCTGGCCGAAATAATCAAGATCTACTGCTGACATTTAGGAAGCACAAGCCACCCTCCTTTCAAGGAGGACACGATCCAATAGTAGCTGTGCAGTGGCTACAGGCCATGGACAAAATATTCAGAGTGGTTCAATGCACCGATGATCAAAAGGTGCTGTTCTCAGTGTATATGTTGGAAGGAGACGCCCATCATTGGTGGGCTAATGCGTCCCAACCATTGGTGATGCAAAATGTGGCAATTTCGTGGGCCATGTTCGAAGAAATGTTCTTGGAGAAGTATTTCCCGATGTCAATCCGGGATAGCAAGCAAGGCGAGTTTGATCGACTCGTGCAAGGAACCATGACGGTGGATCAGTATCATGCTAAATTCAACGAACTACTCCGACTGGCAACTTACCGAGGAACTATGCCCATGCCAGACTTTCTGGCAGCAAAATTTCAAAGGGGTTTATCCGCTAGGATTGCGGAACTGGTAGCTGGCAACGACCCCTGTGACCTAGCCACCCTAGTGAACAGATGTAGAAAGGTGGAAGCAATAGGATTGCAAGCAAGGAAGCCTGCAGAAACCAGCAGAACTGGAACCAAAGCTCTGATGGCTAAGAATGGACAATGGAGAGGAAAACGCGAAGGCAGACCGTGGCAGCCCAGGCGTGATGGTAATAAGTTCAAGAGGCCCGGGAATCCTCGAGGAAACGGCAACAGGGCTCCTAATTTCCCCAAATGTAAGAAGGCCCATTTCGGCAACTGTTTGAATGGGTCGACACAATGTTACAAGTGCGGCCAAGAAGGACACTTCATCAAAGATTGTCCACAATGGGGAGAACAACAAACAGCCGCATAGGCGCCAAGAGTGGGCAGAGTTTACACGCTGGATCAACATGTGGCGGACCAGGCGGCCGAACTAGTTAAAGGTACGATCAATATATGTGATGAAGAATTATCTGTTTTATTTGACTCTGGTGCGACCAATTCCTTCATTGCTGATTATGTGGCAAAAGCCTTTAACCTAACTATGAGCCCAATGCAATCCCCTATGCAAGTCACCTCTGCGACGGGGGAAGTGACAGTGTCTCACTTCATATGTAGAAGTGTAGAATTCAGATACAAAGGAAAGAAGTACAACCAAGACTTCATAATCCTCCCCTTAGCCAAACTGAACCTGATTTTGGGAATGGATTGGCTGGCCAAACAACACGTAGTAATTGATTGTAGCAGCCGAAGTATAATAGTCGGCGGGGACATGATGGGGACCCCACTCCCTAATACTCCACCGGTCGAATCAGGAGATTGCACTTTCATGCTAATAGCCGGTCTAGTAGGTGCGAGCGAGATTCCGTTGATGAACATTGCCGTGGTCAAAGAATTCGAGGATGTATTTCCTGACGACATTACCACATTTCCCCCTAAAAGGGAAGTGGAGTTTTCTATTGAACTTATTCCCGGGACTGGACCAATCTCAATTGCACCCTACCGTATGTCTCCCCTTGAATTGGTAGAATTGAAGAAGCAATTAGAAGACCTGCTAGGGAAGAATTTCATCCGACCCAGTGTATCCCCGTGGGGAGCACCAGTTCTATTCGTAAAGAAGAAGGACGGATCAATGAGACTTTGCACAGACTATCGGCAACTCAACAAGGTGACTGTCAAGAACAAATACCCATTGCCTCGTATCGAGGACTTAATTGATCAGTTAAGAGGTGCAAAGGTGTTTTCGAAGATTGATCTTCGATCGGGATATCATCAGATCCGGATCAAACCGGAGGACATCCTGAAGACAGCTTTCAGATCAAGATACGGGCACTATGAGTACTTGGTCATTCCCTTCGGATTGACTAATGCCCCAGCAGTATTCATGAGCTACATGAACCAGATCTTCCAACCTTACTTAGATCGATTCGTGGTCGTATTCATCGATGACATACTGATATACTCGAAGAGCAAGGAGGAGCATGAAGAACACTTGAGAATTGTGCTACAAGTATTGCGGGAGAAGCAACTGTATGCGAAACCATCAAAGTGTGAATTCTGGTTGCCAGAGATTCAGTTTCTTGGACATGTAATTTCAGAGAAAGAAGTAGCAGTGGATCCCAGCAAGATTGAAGCAGTAGTAGATTGGGAACGACCAAAGACTGTCACAGAGATAAGGAGCTTCCTTGGACTAGCAGGATACTACCGGAGATTCATTGAAGGATTCTCGAAGCGGGTATTGCCACTTACCCGATTGACAAGAAAGCAGATCCCCTTTGTGTGGACCGAGGAATGTGAAGCTTGTTTCCAAGAGTTAAAGAGAATGTTGACTACAGCTCCAGTACTGACACTGCCAGACCCGGAGGAACCATTTGAGGTATACTGTGATGCCTCCAAGATAGGCTTGGGATGTGTACTGATGCAGCATGGCAGACCAGTAGCATATGCATCCCGACAGTTGAAGCCGCATGAAGAAAACTACCCCACTCACGATCTAGAACTAGCAGCGATCGTGTTTGCCCTGAAGATATGGCGTCATCACCTGTACGGTGCAACCACAACAGTTTACAGCGATCACAAGAGCCTCAAGTATTTGTTTGATCAAAAAGAACTGAACATGAGACAGCGCCGTTGGATGGAGTTCATAAAGGACTACAACTTTGAATTGCAATACCATCCCGGCAAGGCGAACGTAGTTGCAGATGCCTTGAGCAGAAAAACCAGAATGGTCGCAAGCATGATGATAGCCGAGCATCAACTGATAGAGGACTTCCGAAACTTAGGCCTAGCAGTGGTGAATAGCGAATGCGAGGCCGAATATTGGGCGGTGCAGATCATCGACGAACTACTAGAAAAGATCAAACAGGCTCAGCAAGTCGTCGACTGTTTGAAGAGGCTAAGGAATCAATCTGGTGTTAGCCTGAACCAGCAAGGTATAATTACCTTCCAAGGGAGAATAGTAAAGATGTGGGAAGATACGTAAGCAAGTGCATGGTGTGCCCAAAGTAAAGATTGAGCATCACGGCCGGCAGGCACCCTACAGCCCTTGAGCATCCCCGAGTGGAAATGGCAGAGTATATCTATGGACTTCGTAACCAACCTACCCAGAACTCAAGCAGGCTATGATGCCATCTGGGTAGTGGTCGACAGATTGACCAAATCAGCTCACTTTATACCGGTAAAAGGAACTTACACGACAGAGAAATTGGCTCAGATTTATGTAAAAGAGATTGTAAGATTACATGGCGTCCCTGAAAGCATAATCAGTGATCGGGATCCTAAGTTTACGTCCCGGTTCTGGTATTCATTACAGCAGGCATTTGGGACCCAACTGCGATTGAGCACGGCATACCACCCCCAAACAGATGGGAAGACAGAAAGAACAATACAAACACTTGAAGACATGTTAAGAGCCTGCGCTTTAGAGAAGGAAGGTTGTTGGGATCAGTATCTGCCATTGGCAGAATTCTCTTACAATAACAGTTATCATGCCAGTATCGGTATGGCCCCG